>NC_056737.1:1916853624-1917041124 GCF_019279795.1 Protopterus annectens
GATTGATTTGCTCACACCTCTGTGCAAGACTTTGGCGAACAAGGAACCAGAAAATACGTGGTACATGGTGGAAGAGCAAGGAAACGAAGCGTTTTTGGGCCAGAGAAGCAAGCGGAAGAGAGTTAGAAGGAGCGCTGAAAGAGCGAACGAAGAGAGTGATGAACCGAATGGTAGCAGGTTTGATCCTGGTGACACTCCATTAATTTTCCGTGTAGACCCAGAGGAAATGTGTTCTAAGGACTTGCTCAACAAAAGTCAAGCGCAGAAATGTCATGGTTCCACAGGTACTGTAAAATCAAACAAACCGACTGATTTAAATGACTGGCTAAAGAAGCAGTATACTTTTAAAGTAAATGAAAATCCCCCTGTGGGTGGGGTGAATACAGACTCCTATAGTAAAAAGGTTGACAACATGTATAATTTAATGCATAAATACAAAACTATAGTGATAGAAAATGCATATTTAACTGAATGCTTGAGAAGGGATATTATACCTAAAGGTCTTAGGACCTGGAAATATCCGAATAATGTACAAATTGGATCCTGTTTCCACAAGGTATTATTAGTGGTGTTTAATAAATGTGGTTTGGAAATTGTCAAGCTCATTATTAAAGAAAATGAAAGAAATTTGACAAGCCTCCAAGTTCAAATAGATGCCCTCGATGGTTTAATTAAAGATGATTTAATTTTTAATATAAGTACAGAAAGAAAGAAATATTATGAAATTCAGGAAGAAGTAGAGGAGAAATGTAATGTCTTAATAAATAGAAAGATGGATAAATTAAAGAGGGACATACATGAGTACGAAAATCAGACTTGTTACCCTAAACCCTCCTTTTATAGGAACAAATATCAATATAATTATGTTGACACTAAGAAGAGAATAGGAAAACCCAAGGATAACCATGAAGATTTTATGTGGGCTGAAAATGAATATGAAATGGAGTTTCCACCCCTTGGTGAACATAGGGGGGAAAATAGGTTAGAAAATAGATGGAATGAAAATTTTCACCAATGGGGGGGGGGGGAAGGGGGAGGGGGAGATATTAGTAAATGATACCCCCAGTCCCACAAATAACATTATACAGGAAACAGCTAGTATACATATAGAAACGAATGAAAGTATAGATGTAGGAACAACAGGTTTAAAGGATAATTTAAAAGGAAAGGGGACGGGTAAAAATATTGAAGTAAATGGTAGTAGTTATACTTCTGATGGATTCACAATTTATAATTTTAGTACATTAGAGTTGGAATTTAATCATTTTAGGTTACTTGAAAAAGGTTTTAAGTTTATACCGTCTACAAAAGGAAATTCTACCCAAACATTAATTGATATGAAACTTTTTCTTAGAAAAATGAATTTAGAATTATTATTTCACAAAGAAGGCATGAATTCAAATGTAATTGATAGAGTGAAACATGGGAAACAATTAATAAAAAAATCTGTATTTAATCCACCTATACATACACAGTTAAAGAATTTTGAAATTATTATGGAAAAGGAAATTAGAAAAAAGGAGAAAACCATGAAGTATCAAGGGACCCACCACAACTTATACCCAAATGAATACCTCATGTTAGAAGAATTAAAAATTAATAAGGACATTAGGGTAATGAAGCCCGATAAGGGTGGGGGGATAGTGGTGATGGATGTCATGATATACGAAGGGAAGATGAATACAATATTAAGAGATGAAGTCAAGTATGGAATAGTGTCCAGGAATGAAATTAATACAGCTTATAAGAAAATTGATAATATTTTGGAAAGTATGGTGTATGAAAATCTTATTAATATCAAAACATTAGAATTTCTGAAAGTGGATAAGCCAAAGGTCCCCGTGATATTCGGCATTCCGAAAATTCATAAAAATAGTTTGGACCCACCCCTGAGACCTATTGTCTCAGCGGGTGGGTCCAAAACTCACACTCTAGCCAAATACGTGGATTTTAAAGCAAAACATGTATGGCAAGAGAAAGAAGTAATTTTGAAGGATTCATGGGACCTGTTGAGATGTTTGAAAGAGGACAAATACCATGAAGACTTAATTCTAGTAACTATTGATATAGTTGATTTATTTGGGTCCATCCCATATAGGGCAGGAATGTCAATGTTTGAGGAAGAAATTTTTAAAAATAAGAAGTTGACACAAGAAGAAAAGGTGGTGTGCACAGGCTTAATGGATTTAGTGTTGAAAAATAATTTTCTCACGTTTGTGTATTATCATATACAAATGGACAAATGCTTCAGAAGGTTCCTCCATTTCTGGATGGGAGCCAGTCATTACCAGTTCAGAGTACTGCCCTGTGGACTCACCACAGCCCCCAGGGTGTTCATCAAATGCATGGCAGTAGTAGCTGCTCACTAGAGACTGCAAGGATTCTGATTGCTTCCATACTTGGACAACTGGCTCATAACTGCTTCAACCAAGCATCAATTAATGGTAGATAGAGACCACACCTTCAACACTTGTACCCATCTGGGGATTACCATCACTCTAGAAAAGTCACATTTAATTCCAACACAAAATTTAGAATTCACAGGGGCAGTACTGAACACTCAAACAACAGTAGCATCTATTCCCCCAGAATGACATCAGAGAATTGTGGTTCAGGTTTGAAAGTTAATTTACAGGAAAAATGTTCCAGCATGATTAGCCGTGCAAGCTCTAGGATCCATGGCAACTTCCATAACTCTAGTCCCATTACTAGGTTACATATGAGAGTTCTGCAATGGCTACTAGCTTCCCAATGGTCTGTCCTTCACCACTCAATGTCAGATCAAATATTAATCACCAACCATTGAAAAATGGACTTTCTTTGGTGGATGCATTTTGAGCAGATTCTTCACGGTCATCCCTTTGTTTTTCCAGAGCCCATGGCTATAGTGACCATGGACAGCTCCCAGATGGGGTGGGTGGGGGACATTATCTGGGCAAGATGATCCAAGTAACTCGGTCCCCATTAGAGGCCAACTTGCATATCAATGTCCTGGACATAAGAGCGGTGCTTCTTGCATTGCAGGCCTTTCAGACAGCTCTTTCTCAAGGCACTATTGCAATTCAAATGGAAAATATGTCAGTGGTTTGGTACATCAACAAACAGAGAGGAACCAAGTCTTACCCCCCCCTTTGTGGAGAAGCCCTCAGAGTGTGGCAGTCAGCAGCCTTGTCAAACCTCTTTCTAATAGCAGTGCACATTCCAGGGAGTTCCAATGTGATTGCAGACAAGTTGAGCAGATGTATACTTCAGCCTCATGAGTGGTCTCTCAATCTAGAAGTGGCAGAAATGATAGTCCATCATTGGGGTCAACCTTGCTGTGACCTGTTTACATCTCCCCTAAACAACAAATGGAGCAATTACTTCACCCTGATTCCTCCTTTGGGAAGGTCACCCAGGGATGTGCTCCTTCATGATTTACCCCCTGGTCTACTGTATGCCTTTCCTCTGGTACCTCCAATTCTCAAATTCTTACAGAAAACACTCCAGTTGAAGAGTACAGTAATCCTCATTGCCCCCTTTTGGCCTCAACAGATTTGGTTCCCCTTTCTTTGGCCAGATCTCTTGTCCCATCCAGATGACCTTGTTCACCCAAACATTTTGAATCTCAAGCTGACTGCATGATTCCTCCAATTCCACTAGTTGCCAGGCATCCTAATATCTCCTCTCCAGTACATCACATCCTTTTATCAGCTCATAAGCCTTCTACTAGAAAACTATATTTAAGTAAGTGGAAGAGATTTACGATTTTGGCCCATGAAAAACAAATTGACCATTTCTCTGCTTCAGTTGGGTCTATATCAGTTAACTGAACAACCTAATCATCGAATACCTCTTAGTTGACCCCTTTTTGTTGAAGCTACACTTCAGCTAATGGAATTTTCAGCAAAACTTCTCACAGGGAGAAGCAAGGGTGAGGTGAAAAAATCATAACATTTAAAACCTGCCCAGGTGTGGGGGGGGGGTATGCCCCCACCCCCACCCCCTAACTAAATATATCAACTCAGAGATCACACTATAGTGGGGAAAAGTGCAAATTCCAGATGATGCCCTACCATTGGATATCCCTGGGATACGTTTTGCTGAGAAGTCTGTTCGCTGAAGTATAGTTTCGACAAAACAGGGTCGATGAAGAGGTATTTGATGATTAGGCAGTTCAACAAAGTGAAGTAGACCCCTTCAATTGTGGATCAGATGCGCCTGAACTGTTATACTTCTCAAACACAGTGGATAAGGCTTCCAACTGGCTTACTTTCTGTATGTGTATATATAGATGTATATATGTTTTCATATGTTTACAAATTTTCTGCAAACTCGATCTGAGGTAATCCAGAGAGAGGGATTCTGGATAGAGGTGAACCTCAAGGTTTTTTGTGTGGCGCAAGCTGTAGTAACAGCCGAGTTGGTTCTGAGATTGGAACTGAACCCCATCTGTCAAGGATAAATGAAGAGCAGCAACACAGATGGAAAGTTATGGTGAGTACATAACTTCTTTTTTGTTTTGTTGTCTTTCCATAACAGCCCTTATTTTGCTCATGTCTTCCTCTTCAGTCGTGCACTTAAACTATAGGTTAGAAAAGTCACTTGCCTCATGTAAGAAAATCAATTTTTCCATTGTTAGATCTGCTTTCCTTAATAGTCTTCTTCTCAGGTGATTATTTCTGATTTTACACACAATCTTTTCTCTCATAATTGAATAAACCTAATTACCAAATACAGTCTTGCACTCTGTGTCTAAGGAAGGGGTGCCAGAAAATGCTGAAGGCTGGTGGTGGTGGTGGTGGGGGGATTAGAGGTCCAGAGGAGCACTTAGTAACCCAAAAACATCATTTTAAGTCTATCTCTTTTTTTTATACTATTTGCTATGATTAAAGAGGCATGCCCATGATATGAACTGTATACAGCATCAACTGGAGTTGCATTAAGAATAATTTCACAAAAATTCACATAAAATTACTAAATGGAGCTTCTACTTTTTTTATCCCATTCCATGTCTGAGTGATGCACATACTTTCACTTAAAAAAATATGTTGTATCTATTCCTGTTTCATTTTGCTGATTGTGCTTAGGTGTTCAACTGCATTTAGTTTGCCACATTTGTTACTGCTTGTCAGTAACCTGATTAAACTGGTGACAGTATTCTACTGAATTGCTGCTTTATTTGAGCTGTTTTTTAATTTTGTGATTGTGAGCTAAATTATCACATTTGCATTGTTTTAAAACAATTTATTGATTAACTGCATTTCATTACTGTTTAACTGTATTTCATTACTATTTACTGCAATTCATTACTGTTTAACTGCATTTTACTGCATTTCATTACTGTTTAACTGTATTTTTCATACTGTGAGTTCTGTTTTTGTCTGTAAGTTGTTAATCTGTGCTTTTTGTGAGTTTCTGTATTCTTACCCTTAAATTGAGTAGCATAGTCTGGATACAAGGTTTGCTGCATCCAGAGCTGTTTGTTTTTGCCTAATGTGTTTCTGACTTTCTGGCAGCCATCTTATGTTTGCCTTCTGTGTTTCTGGCAGCCATCTTGTGGTGGTAGGGGACTATCTCCTCTGTAGTGAGAGCAGCAGGGCAGCATGGACCTTGTCTGGCACAGGCTGGTAAAGAAAGCAGGGACTGGCAGGATTGGATAGATTTCTGTGTTACTAGAATCTTCTATTTTTTGTGGTATTTAAACCTCATGTTTGAGCTGGTCTGGGCTTGTCTGAACATCATGCACCACAGATGCACTGTTTTTAACTGATTGTGAGGTATTTTAGCCACAAATGTTCCCTTAGTAGAACTTGTGTGATCACCTAGTAGTACTCATCTTAGACCTTCCTCCCTTTACCCCCTTAGCTCTCTCTGGCCTCAGATCCTGACAAATATGAATGTACAATTTCCTACAGTTTCTCTTGCCAGTCTGGTTGATATGGTCATCCTGAGACAGTGTAGCAACTGCCTCATATACACAGACAACCCTCTACTACATATACTACCTAGGAACATAATTTGTGAGAGATGCAATTACATTAAGAACCTACAGTCTATTCTCTCTCCCTCACAAGCTAGTATATCTGGCACTGAGAAGGTTGTCAACGCAAACACCACACCTCAAACATCACCCACACCTACACAACACACACCCACATATGCGGAGGTCCTGAACAAAAACAAACCCAAACAAAAGAGACCTCCAAGGCAAAAACACATGTGAACTCCACTGCCCACCACACCACACACCACAGATAGTCCACACACCTGTGTCTCACAACCACTAAGGCCTAAACATAAACCCAACATATTAGTCATAGGAGACTCTGTCATTTTTAATTTCTCCAAGTCTTTTGGGTTTCTAATACCATGATGGGAATGGACCCCATTCCTAAGTCAAAGTACAATTAAAGTTCATGAAATTAGTATTATCTCACTCTTTGACGTTAGCCAAAAGTGCTCTTCGCAGCACCCGCAATGTGCCCAGTAATGACTCCTTCTGTAATTCGTACGGTGTTACATGAATTGGTAACATATCTGAATATGATTGTAAATTATTTTTTATAAGACCAGTTGCTCCTACTACTATTGGAAATGGCTGAGTATCTTTCTTCCACATAGCTCTCATAGTTTCATAGCTTCATAGTATAGTACTAGGCTATCTGCCCTGGGGCATTTGTAAGCCTAGCGATAGTGATGTGACTTTTGCCACCCCATGAAATGGTAAAAAAAAATGTACAGAATAAAATTAGAATACTGTGCCTCTGTCTAGTAGTGACACAATGATGGTCCCCTTATATAATAGAATTAGTTTACTGTGCCCCTGTCTAGCAGTGACACAGATGTGACCCCTGGGGTAAACTTACGATCTCCCATCTACTCATCAAGATTTCTCTTGAAGAGCGTCAGTGAGGGGCTCTGCCTAATACGAACTGGGATTTTGTTCCAAAGCATGGGAAGCCTCTGGGTTATGAATCTATCCCTTCAGCATGTCCTATTCATACTTGTGCCATGGTTTAAGTCTTTAGCTCTCGTGGTCCTGATGGATTTGGATTTTTTGAGGTGGAGCATGTCCATCAGATCCTGATTGGACATGGCCTTGTACGTCAGGCAGAGATCACCTCTGAGCAGGCGGTATGCTACTGAATAGAGCTGAAGTTTCTTTAGTCTGGCAGAATAAGACATATGTTGGAGATGGATCTGGATGTGAATCCCTTCATGATGAGGTGTGCAAGGTAGAATGTTTTTCTAATCACTTTGGCAACGTGGGTGTCAAATGAGAGGTCACTGTCGACTTGGGTCCCTAGGTCTCTGATTACTTTTTCCGTACTCAGTGGGTTGCTGTCTATGTGATAATTTGTGGGTACTTTGTTTTTCCCAAAGGGGATGACTATACATTTTTTGGCATTTAGTTTAAGGCCGTGACTCCGGCACCAGTTGTCCGTTTCTGTGAGGCCTTTTTGTAGGATGTATGTGTCCGCTGGTGTATCGACTATGGTGCCTAGTTTGCAGTCATCTGCGAACTTTGTCAGCCACAACCCTCCCATGTTTGCTTTAACATCTGAGAAATAAATGCCGAACAAGAGGGGTCCCAGGACAGATCCCTGTGGGACACCACTTGTGACTGGCTTTGAGTCTGACATTGCTCCAGCGATTTTAACTTTTTGGGTTCTGTCCTTTAGCCAGTTTGCAACCCATCTAGTGACATAAGGGTTTACGTTTAAGCTGTTGAGCTTATCTATGATGCCTGAGTGGGGTACTGTGTGAAGGCCTTAGCCAAGTCCAGGTAGGCTGTCTGGACTGCTTTGCCCTCATCAATGGCTCTAGTGACTGTTCGAAAAAGTCAACCAGGTTCAAAAGGCAGGATCTGCCCTTTACAAAGCCGAACTGGGTGGGGTCAAGTGTCTGTAGGTCCCCTATGTCTCTGTTTATGAGTTCCATAATGATTCTTTCCATAGCTTTGCAGACCAGGCTGGTTAAGCTTATGGGGTGGTAGTTCCCAGGGTCTGTAGAGGTACCCCCTTTGTGGAGTGGGACCACTGTTGCTGTACGCCAGTGTTCAGGTACATATCCTGAAGTAAGGCTAAGGTTAAATAGCATTTTTATGTGTGGGTTTAGCTCTTCTTGGAGTTCACGCAACACGCAACCCGGGATACCGTCAGGTCCCATTGATGCTGTGTTTTTAGCTTTGTTTAGGGCAGTTCTCACTTGGACATCTGAGATGACAGGGAGATTACATTCAGCTGGGATAAGTATTTCTTCTTTTGGGGGTGAGGGAGGGGAGACATTTGCACTGAACCTGTCAGCCAGAATGTTGGCAATATCTGTGGGTTCAGTGTATTTTTTGTTGTTGTGAACTAACTCTCATTTCTGCCTGCAGATCGAGGTATTTTATGACTTTGTGTCTCTCTGTACACAAGACACTGTAATCACTAGGTGTGGTGATTTCAATGATCAATGCTACTTTTGTCTTCTTTTCTTGGACCACTATATCTGGTTTTCTAGCATCTATCTTTTAGACTATTGATATTGGGTGATTCCATGTGATGTAAACTTCATCATTTTCTATGATTCTCTGTGGCTCATATTTCCAGTGTTTTTCAGCCACTTTAAAACCATAATGTTTGCACAATCTCCAGGGTAACTATCACGCAACATTATTATGCCTTTCAGTATACAATCCCTCTGCCATTAGAGAGTCACAACCAGCAATACGGTGTGTGACTGTTTCCAATTTGGTTCAACAAAACCTACATATGTCTGTTTCTCCCACATATTCAATGGACTTAGTAAACCTACGTGTACGCAGCCCACTGTCCTGGGCTGCCAATATTAACCTTTCATTTCTTGATGTAAATTCACCTCCCCTTAACCATTCCTGCATTCAATCTTGATCAACATGAGGCTCTTCCAGAAGTTTTCTATACTTGCAACGTATTTATGTTTTTTTCACATTTCTTGCCTTCTCTCCTGGCCCTTCGCCTTATATTCTTTCTTTTGCTTTTTAGCACATTCAGTTGCTGCCTGTTTTTTATCCAGTTCTGGTTTGATTTCCATTCCTGCTTAACATCGATATGCTTATGCTAAATTAAGCAGAGATGTCATCTTAGATTTATTCTCCGCATGTTTCAAAACTTTCACCATATTTGGATCTTGTGAGGTCAGTAGATATGTGTGGAGTCCCACGATTGCAGATCTATACATGTAATCAGTTTCAAGGAGGCCCATCCATCCCTCAGAACGGGGAATATATAATCTTGGTATACACTGATTTTTATAAATCATTTGGTGAACATGAAGCATCCTTCTTGTTTTAATATTCAATCTATCCAACACTTTTTGGGGCCAGTCAATCAGTCCAAAACTATGAGTTAGGACAGGAAGAGCAAATTGATTTATAGCTTGGATCTTATTCTTAGGTGTCATTGCTGTTTTCAGGATTAATTTAAGTCTTCTAAAGTACTCCTTACTAAGCTTTATTCACATTTGTTCATGTTTTATTGATGATCCTTCATCAATTCCCAAGTATTTATACCCTCTTGCTCAAATTATTTTATATCGCATTCTTGTCCCAAACTGATGTTTTCCTGGTGCTGCAATTTTCCTTTTTTAAAGGTTGCTTTTGCACATTTATCAAGACCAAATGACATTCCAATATCATCTGAAAAAATGTTGACAACCTGCAGCTGTGCTTTCAGTTCCTCATCTGATGAGCTATGCAATTTTAAATCGACAAAGAGAAGATAAGAAGTCATTAGACTTTATTGTTTTCTAGAAGCCAAATTATAACCATGACCTAAGCTGTTAAGTAAACAGCTTAATGGATTAATGGCAAGGCAAAATAGCAACAGTGACAGGGAGTCACCCTGGAATATCCCCCTTTGGATTTTAATCCCTGGGATAATAATCTGTCCTTTATCATGGCTTAATTGCAAAGTGGTCTGCCACTGTTTCATGGTTTCATGGTAATGTAATCAATCAGTGCAGAATGTACCTTATATATTTTTAAGCACTCTTTTATCCATGAATGTGAGATACTTTTTTTTATAGTCAATCCATGCCATACTTAGATTCTTCCCTTTCTTACAGTTCTCCACTATAACTTTATTTAACAGCAAGTGATCCTTTGTTCCATATGACTTTCTTTTATTGCCCTTTTGTTCTACTGCCAAAATTGATTCTTCTAAATGACTATAAACTCTGTCTGCGTCAATCCCCGTGTATAGTTTATACGTGGTCGGAAGACAAGTTATTGGTCGATAATTTTTAGAGTAGCGTGCAGGTTCACTCTTAAGTAAGAGCACTGTTTTTCCTGTTGTTAACAAGTGCAATGTCTGTTTGGGGTGTGCATATAAATAGTTCTTACTCATGGCTAGATCCTCACGTAAAGAAGTTAATGCTTTAAGCCAAAAGTTAGGTACTGCGTCTGGGCCTGGGGTTTTCCAATTAGAGGCTTTTCTCAACTTTGTTTTAATCTCTCTGGCTGTTATTTCATCCCATTTCATATCCTGTACCTTTAAACTTCTTATTCTTTCTTTCACTTCTTCTATCCATTTAGCATCTTTGTTATGTTCCACGGGATCTTCATAGATATTTCTTCAAAATGTATCTACTTCCTCTTTTTTTGGTGGTCTATCAATTCCTTTTACCTTGTTTCCCAATTCTCTATAAAACTTTTTTGGATCATTAGTAAATTGCTTATTTTGTGCTTTTCCCTTATATTTATCTTTGTATCTTCTGAGTCTTTCCGCCTGTTTTGAGATTTTTAGTTTGTTATCTCCAATAGTGCATAATAGATCCTGGTTTGTTCTAATACTGCGCATTGCTTTTATCACATCTGTCTTTCTTAATATTTTTGTTGATCTGTTCCCGCTTCTATAATCTTCTAACAATGACACTTCTTGTCTTAGCTGCTTTATAGTTTTCTCTATTCGATATTTCCACGATGGTATTCGCTTTCGCCCCCCCCCCCTTTTCCCTTGCTACCCTATGTTCCTGTGGTAGAATATTATCAGTTATTAATTTAGCAGCACAGTAATATATTCTGTTTACTTCTGTTATATCACATGGATCTCTATGGACAGTCCGAATTTCTGTGTTCATTTGTTTTATCAAGCTTCTGACTTTTGGGGTTTTATTAACCTTCTGCAGTCTATTTCTCTCATTGATCTTGCTATATCTGTCTTTGTCTATTTAATCAAGCAACTTTTCTCTTAACTCCTTTTCTTCCATACTGAGGGCACATCCCTTGTTTTCCATTTCCTGCGGGCATTCTATAGAAAGTTCTATAACATCCTCCTGTGGCACATTCTCTTCAATTCCATCCTGTGTCGTCTGTTGTTTTGCCATATGGAAACTCACTGGCCTATCACTCCTCAACATTGATTGCATCAGAGTTTCCACAGTTTCCTGTTCCTTTCCTTCCTGTCTAACTTCAAGTGAACTTTTATACTGGTTTCCTGTGGAAGGCTCCAAAATATCTTGATATGGCACCTGACCTGTTGCTTTCTGTTCCACTGGTTTCCCCTTAATTTGGATATCCATTGCTCTATCCTGTTGTGGTGCTTTCTGCATTTGATTTTCTACACTGAATCCTTCTCTTTGCAGCTGTTCCATTACCTCAATTTCTATTTCTTTGACTTCTCCATTGCTAATCTCTTTTTCTACTTTTCCTCTTAGTCTTCTTATTTTTTGTATTGTAAAGTTTTCCATATCCGGATTCCTTTTCTTCAAATATCTTTGGTGCTGCTCTTTTTGTATTAGTTAGTTTTTCTTTCTCCTTTGCATAAATATTACACCATATTAAATCTCTTTTCCTTTCCTCTGTCCATATTTCTTCTTCACATGTCTCCTGACCTTCTTGCTTTTCCTTATTCTGGGGACTCACTCCATCATGCTATGATGTAGTCTGTTTAGACCTTCTACATTAAATCCTTCACTTCGCAGGCACTCCATAACTTCAACTTCTATTTCTTTAACTTCTATTTTACTAATCGTCTTTTCTACATTACATCTTTGTGCTTTTAGTCTTTTTATTGTGAAATTTTCCATATCTGGATGCCTTTGCCTGTATTTTTCTTCAAATATCTTTGAAACTGCTTCTGTATATTAGTTAACTTGGCTTTCTCCTTTGCATAAATATTGCACCATATCAAATTTCTCTTTCTTTCCCATGTCCATATTTCTTTTTTATATTTTTCAAATATCTCTAGGTTTTGTTGTTTATATTTTCTCACTTCCTCAGAGGCTTATTTTTCCAAAGAGATCAAAGTTTCTTGATCTATATACTGTTTTTCAAAAATCTGTTGAATTAATGAAAGCAAATTTTTATTTGAAGCTTGTGACAGTTTTTCCTGAGGAAGTATTTTTCTTTCCTGTAATTTCTCTCTTAATCGTTTTGTATATCTTGTGCCTGGAAATTCTGGGCTTTTTACATAATAGTAACAATACATAATTTCTTTCTTATCTTCAATAGTCCACTCTGTCTTCTTTGTCCAATCAATTTTTGTTGTTTTTGTGGACTACTACTTCCTTCTACAACAGGGTGGCCATCCTCCCCCTGAGCCTGGCGTGGCCCCATTGTAGGATTGTTTCCGTATTTTGAGGATTCTACACTGTCATTTTTTCCAGTCCTGGCACCAATGCACCTACCAGGATTGGGCACTTTTTTATCCTGGGTCTTCTGCACTCAGCTATCTTTTTTTATTTTTGATTTACTTCTGTCCATGATATATGCTATATAAATACAGTCTATATATCAGTGTCGCCTTGGTGAGATTTTGTGAAAAACAGGCTCCACCTCGCGAAGGTACTTACCAAGACTTGAGGATGAATTCAATTTCAGCACTACTACGCTCTTTTGCTTGCTGACTTTTCACCTCTCCATCAGGACCCCCCCCCCCAAGACCTGAGGATGAATTCAATTTCAGCACTACTATGCTCCTTTGCTTGCTGACTTTTCATCTCTCCATCAGGACTCCATTATGAGACACACAAATGTGCCCCTCACCAGGCTGGATAAGGAGAAAGTCACAGTTAGTTGTCAGATGCCAAAATCCACCATATCATCCATGCACTCAAGTCTGTCAAAAACAGGTACTATTATGACTCTGTCATAATCCATGTTGGAGAAAATAACTTGAGACGTACTTGCCTGGACTATATGAAGAGAGACATGATTGAGGTCACTGAATATGTGTCCCAGGCAGGTATGTTCCTAGCCTTAAGCAGGATTCTACAGTCACCCATAATGATGCCTCAATTCAAACAGAAAATGATTAACTTTAACAATTGGCTTAGTTTCTGGTGTAATTCCAAGGGGATCCAGTACCTAACAGCCTGGAAAGACATGATCCACAGGCCACGATGCTTTGCCAGAGATGGCCTGCATCTGTTTCCCTTGGGCTTCAGACTTCTGGCAAAGGCTCTTGCCTTACCCATAGTGCCTTTTTTAGGCAATGCCATGAGGTCAAAACTACCAACATGAAAATTTCATCAAAACACAAATTAAAGGTCATATTGCTAAATGTCAGGAGGCTAAACATGAAACTGCACTCATTGAAAGCATTCTTAGCCCTGGAAGATGCTGACATTTGTGCAGTCACAGAAACCTGGTTCAAAGTTGCAGAGAGCACCCCAGCCATACCAGGTTACTCATCCTATCATACATTCAAACCGCAAACCATGGGCAACAAAGCAAAAGGATGTGGGGTTGCAATATATATTAAAGATATACACATCTCCAGGCTGGTCAAACAGTATGACACAGAGAAGACACTCCAGGTGCAATTAACCATTGACAAGACCCCTATTCAAATCATAGCTAGCTACAAGCCCCCAACTTTGATTTAAGATGCCCACTCCACCTACTTGGGCCTTTTTGAATTTATCAAGATTCAACCCTTTACCCTGATCCTGGGTGACTTTAACTATCCAACCATAGATTGGAAGAAGTACTCATGCCATAACACAAATGCCCAAATATTCCTTGATTTTGTCAACGCAAATGCCTTGGACCAGCTTGTTGACACCCTCACAAGAGGTGATAATATCTTGGACTTGGTATTAACCAATATGAGTAACCACTGCAGCATCCCTACAGTGTCATTCCCCCTGGTAAGATCTGACCACAAAGTGGTCACTTTCATAGTCACCATCTCCCCAGAACCCCACCTCCACCTAGAGTCAAACAAAACCCTTCTCCAAAGCTGATTACATCCTCCTGAGGGAATGTATAAACAGCTTCACAGCCCCCTCCTCCTCTATAGGAACTGACACATATGTTCAAATCTACACCAAAGAGTACTATATGAGCATTTATATAGCTGCATGGAATCAAAAATACCTGATAGGACAAAACCTACTCCTCAAGAAAGAGTAAACCTGTCTGGTGGACATCTGCAATAAATAAACTTTATAATAAAAGGAAAAAATTGCTGCCCAGGACCAAGAAGGAGCAGGTGCCTAATTGGAAGCAATCGCTCCTTAGCCTTAACAAGCAGATAAGGGCACTAGTGAAATCCTCTAAAGCAAACTTTGAGTTCAGATTGGCCACATCTACTAAAGACAATCATAAGGCCTTCTTCACATATGTCCACAGTCTCAAAGGAAGCACTTAGATCTGCTCAAAACTAGTGGTCAAGGACACCACATACACAAATGCTGTAGATATAGCCAACCTGCTGGCAGACAGGTTCAGTGAAAACTTCACCCCTCTTTCCCCTTCAGTAAATCAGGACATCCAGGACATCCCCAGCACCTGCCCCCCCTCCCCTTATCTCTAGGGAGCAATTCATCACTGCCCTCTCAAAGGCAAAAAATACAGCCTCCATGGGACCCAATAACATCCTAGGCTGCTTCCTACATGATCTCAGGCAGGACCTTGCAGCACCATTAGGCATCCTATTCAACCAAAGCCTTAGTACCAGCTTCATCCCAGCTGAGCGGAGGACAGCCACTATCATCCCTTTGCACAAAGGTGGAGTGTCCACTGATTCAGGAAATTATAGACCCATCAGCCTAACTAGCCTGATCTGCAATGCCTGGGTGACTTTAACTATCCAATCATAGATTGGAAGAAGTACTCATGCCATAACACAAATGCCCAAATATTCCTTGATTTTGTCAATGCAAATGCCTTGGACCAGCTTGTTGACACCCTCACAAGAGGTGATAATATTTTGGACTTGGTATTAACCAACATGAGTAACCACTGCAGCATCCCTACAGTGTCATTCCTCCTGGTAAGATCTGACCACAAAGCAGTCACTTTCGTAGTCACCATCTCCCCAGAACCCCCCCTCCACCTAGAGTCAAACAAAACCCTTCTCCAAAGCTGATTACATCCTCCTGAGGGAATGTATAAACAGCTTCACAGCCCCCTCCTCCTCTATAGGAACTGGCACATATGTTCAAATCTACACCAAAGAGTACTATATGAGCATTTATATAGCTGCATGGAATCAAAAATACCTGATAGGACAAAACCTCCTCCTCAAGAAAGAGTAAGCCTGTCTGGTGGACATCTGCAATAAATAAACTTTATAATAAAAGGAAAAAATTGCTGCCCAGGACCAAGAAGGAGCAGGTGCCTAATTGGAAGCAATCTCTCCTTAGCCTTAACAAGCAGATAAGGGCACTAGTGAAATCCTCTAAAGCAAACTTTGAGTTCAAATTGGCTACATCTACTAAAGACAATCATAAGGCCTTCTTCACATATGTCCACAGTCTCAAAGGAAGCACTTAGATCTGCTCAGAACTAGTGGTCAGGGACACCACATACACAAATGCTGTAGATATAGCCAACCTGCTGGCAGACAGGTTCAGTGAAAACTTCACCCCTCTTCCCCCTTCAGTAAATCAGGACATCCAGGACATCCCCAGCACCTGCCCCCCCCCCCCTTATCTCTAGGAAGCAATTCATCACTGCCCTCTCAAAGGCAAAAAATACAGCCTCCATGGGACCCAATAACATCCTAGGCTGCTTCCTACATGATCTCAGGCAGGACCTTGCAGCACCATTAGGCACCCTATTCAACCAAAGCCTTAGTACCAACTTCATCCCAGCTGAGCGGAGGACAGCCACTATCATCCCTTTGCAGGAAATTCAGGAAATTATAGACCCATCAGCCTAACTAGCCTGATCTGCAATGCCATGGAGCAGATGATCATGGCTCTCATTGACAAGAGCATTGGCAACCTCCAAACATTCAATCCCACACAGTTTGGTTTCATTAAGGCAAGGTCATGCTTGTTAAATTTGGTCGACTTCTTTGAGACAGTCACCAAAGCCATGGATGGGGGAAGATGGTGCACACCGCCTACCTTGACCTGGCCAAAGCCTTTGATACTATTTCCTACTCAGATATAATAGATAGACTAAAAACTGCTAAACAACTCCAAAGAACAAAGTAAAAATGAAAAAGCAGCAAACCAAAGACCAGGAAGGAACCAGACCACAAAACTTATAAGCTTTTTTTCATTTAATAAAACACCACGATCTTCATCAGAATAAATACAAAAACTTGAAACCACCCTTTAAATACTTGTCATGTGCAAAAAAATCATCCAATGACAAAATGCTTCAAATAAATTATTTAAATAGCCACTGTGATGTCATAAAAATTTAAAAATACACTACAGAATTTTTTAAGATTGCATATGTATAAAAACATGAACATGTATGTATATAATAGTCAACAATAACAACTACTACACATTGTTTCATCAAATAAAGCCCATTTTGTGATCAGCTTGGCTCACTACATCAAAGCCTTTGTAACTGAAGAAAACACTTGATGTTAATAGTTTCATTTAGTCCTGGAGGGTAGTCTGCTCTTAAAGCTATCTGCCATTTAGTTTCCCTACATTCTAATACGGCTTTAAAATTACCCACCAAAGGACCACAAAACTACTTTGTCTAAAACAAAGAATGTAAATTTCTTAAAATTGTTACATAATAAAACATGTCGCACCAGTGCATTATTCCTGTCTTTGTTTCTCACTGCCAACACATGTTCATAAATCCTTCTACTTAGTGACATGCTGGTCTTGCCAACATAAAAACTGGTACAAGAATTACATACTGCGATATAAACAATGCCCACAGATTCACATGTAAACCTGTCCTTTGCCCAAATAACTTTCTTGAAATGTTTCAACTCAACAGAACCTGAATTGGCTAATTATTTACATTGCCTGCAATGAGCACAAGCAAAAGTCCCAACAGGGTCTTTGACCCCCTTGTGTGATGTCTTAGAAGTACTTTCAAGTATACTTCTTATGTTACATACCTTTTTATAAGGTTCATTTCCCAGGACTTTCCCCAATTCAGAATGTCCAAGCAACACTTTCCAATTTTCCTTAATAATATGCCTAATAATGTCCATTCCATCTGAAATGGGCAATGGGAGGGCAAGCTTAAACACCTTGTTGTTTTGATTCACCCTACTTGCTACACTGAAATTGCCTCTCAAAATGGGGCTAGCTAAACTGACTCTGAGAGTTATAACTTCAGCAACGTTACGTAACCAAAACAAATCATATCTCCTGCTGTAAAAAATCAAGTCAGTTTGTTAACCTCATCATCAAAGACATAATCTTGACTAGTCAGACTGCTCAACCTTATAAGTTGTCCCTTGACAACCCCTCTTTTCATATGTTGGGGGTGATCTGCAGGTACTGGTTGACAAAGGTAGATTTCCTGTGGCTACTACTACTGAAACTAAAACTGTCATCCAGTAGTTCCAAATGAATATCCAGGAAGTCTATTGTTTTCCCAAACCCTCCCAAGGTAAAGTTCAAAAAACTGGTGGAACAATTCAGGTCTTGCAAGAATAACTGGAAACTATCAAGGTTCGCTTGCCACAAAAAAACAAATCATCAATGTAACACCTGTAAAATAAAATGTTCTTAGCCATAGGATGTGTCACAAGAAATTTCACCTCCCACATAGCCATAACTAGATTAGCAAAAGAGGGACCCACTCTAGAACCCATGGCCACACCACAGATTTGCTGAAAAATACTAGTTCTAAACTTTAAAAAATTGCTTTCCCAAATCATTTCCATCAAAGCACACAAAATGTTGATCTTAACATTGTCAAAGTCAGTGTAACCAGTCAAATATTCCCTAAATAAATCAATTCCAACTTCTTGATCTATACTTGTATAAAGGGAAGTGACATCAATTGTTACAAAAAATATAGTTGACATATCAACATTTTCCAAATTAAATTCACGTAACAACTCTAATAGATGCCATGAATCTTTTAAATAAAACCTTGAACTTTGAACAATAGGGTTCAAAATTTTATCTAACCAAATAGAAATTGGTTCAGTTTTAGAGTATGCTGCTCACACTATGGGTCTAAAAGGGGGGGGGGGGGCACTTCTGCATTTGTGGACTTTAGGAATACCAAAGAGATCTGCTAACTTCGGATGTTCAACCTGTAAGAACGTGTATACTGAGTGTCCAATATTACCTTGACAAAATAAATTAAACAATAAAGTGTCAATACGCTTGAAACACAATAAAACTTAATTTATATTGACCTGTTTGTAGTTTCTATGGTCACTCAAAAGTTGCAGCATAGCATTTTCACAGTCCACAGTATGCATAATGACTAGGGCCTCACCCTTATCTGCCTTCATTACTCTCAGATTCTTGTTAGTAGCCAAGTCAATTAATGCTTTCCTCTCTCCCTGAGTATGATTATCAGTACTGTGGGACCATCTACTAATGTCCCTGAAATGCTGTTCACACAGTGTACCAAAAACTTGCAAGGAAGAGCATAAGGCAGGATTATAAGTATTTCTAGACAAACCATCAAAAATGAACTTCAAATTCAACTTTCTTAAGTATAACTTAAAATCCACCAACAAATTTACTACATTCACTTTGTTGGCAGAAATAAATGTAAAACCACGTTGTAACACCTTATGTGTCATCTGTTAAGTTAACATCAGACATATTTAAAATGTCTATACAAAAATTTAAGTTCTCTTTTTGTTGTTTCTGTTCCTGTTGTTCCCTTTCTTCCCTTGTTTTTTCTTGTGTGTGGCCTGAACTTCTTTCGACCACCTTGGGGTCCTCTACACCCTTGATTTCTCCACTAAAAAAGGTCCATTCATTGTGGACACAGCAGCACCAACACTGGGAGAATTATTAACAACATTCATGTTGCCAGCATCACACTGACTAGAAACAGAAGTAGAAGCAACTGCCTCTGTAAGACCATTAGTGCTATCAAATGCACCAGTTGGTTTCACAGTTTGTACTGATGTTAAATGTTTAGGTAAAGGATAGGCAGTCTTGTCTTTATAGGCAGCCAAGTCCCTCTTCAGTTTTCTTTGTTTCCTATTAATAATGGTCACCCTCTGCCTATCTACTTTGATGGAAATACCTTCATATAAAGTAGAAAAAGTGCTGGAAACATTTGGACCCCCTAACTTTCATGACCAGAGTTTCCATGTCAGTTTTTACATTGATAATATTACATTTATAATGGGTGACCAGCATTTTCATCAGAGCGACACCAGTACCATTAAAAAGTTCAGTCAGTTGCTGCTACTAAGTGTTCCCTTGTTGAACACAGTTAGGAAGTTTAAATAATCTTAAGCCATGAGGTACACAACACAGTCTTACACATTCTTCTAAATAAGCCACTTCTAACTGCAAAGAAATAATTTTTAAGGAAAGTTTTTTCTAAAGAAAATATGTCATTTTTGCAATTGTCAAACTCATCTGAACAGCTACTTTCATTAGTGGCACTTACTTGTATTTCATGACTGTCCAATTTGAAGGGGTTTTCAAACTCACTAAAACATGAGAAACTACATCTTTATGTGAAATTGTGCTAGCTGAAGTACCACCAGCACCATTAGGACGAGAAACACCATCACTGGATCCACTGAATGAAGAAACGCCTCCATCTTTGTTTCCCCCAGCCAATTGACTGAGGGATTGTTGTACTGAAGTCAGCACGCTACTAGCAATACTGCTCTGTAGCTGAACCCCTCCTCCTTGGTTACCTTGACAATGAGAAAAGCATTCACGGATAGCAGCAATAATGTCCATAAAAGATTCGTTAGACACAAGGGATTTGTCTAACACTGAATGCGTGGGTAAGTTCAATAAACAGTCCTGTGTAAGCTCACTTTCTGACATAATGCTGCCTAAACACCTCCAAATTCAGCCACAAACTGCTAAACAACTCCAAAGAACAAAGTAAAAACGAAAAAAGCAGCAAACCAAAGACCAGGAAGGAAGCGGACCACAAAACTTATAAGCTTTCGTTCGTTTAATAAAACACCACAAACTTCACCAGAATAAATACAAAAACTTGAAACCACCCTTTAAATACCTGTAAAATTCCTTCCTGGTATTTGGTTTGCTGCTTTTTCATAATAGATAAATTCTCTCAACTAGGCACCAATCCATATGTTATCAGATCGATAGCAAACTAGCTCACTGATAGAACCCACCTAGTCAAAATAGGGGAAGCCACCTCAAGCAGTAGACCCGTAATGAGTGGAGTACCCCAGGGATCAGTCTTGGGGCCTCTGTTGTTTGGAATATACTTTTCTGAGGTGCAGGCCAAAACCAGTGGGCTATGGCTGACCAAGATTGCAGATGACTGTAAGCTGGGCTCTGTCATAAATTTCCTGAGTGATGTGGACATCCTCCAACAAGGTCTCACCCAAACAAATGACTGGTGCCGGAAACATGGCCTCAAACTGAATGCCAAAAAATGCATCATCATCCCCTTTGGGGAGAGTGATGTCCCCACAAATTATCACATTAATAACAAGATACTAAGCACACAATCAGTTGTGAGGGACTTGGGCACCCAGGTTGATAGCAAACTGACTTTTGATCACCATATTGTCTCCATTGTATGGAAAGCTTTCTACATGGCCCACCTCATTAGTAAGGGTAGCTCATCAAGGGATGAGGAGGTCATAACATTCCTGTATTCTTCCCTTATAAGACCCATTATTGAGTATAATGCTCCTTTCAGCATGCACCTCACAAAGCTCATGCAGCAGCTGGAGAGACCACAGAAGTTCCTCACAAGGAGAATCCAGGGTCTCAAACATCTGCCCTACACAGATAGACTAAAAGCCCTGTCCCTCCACTCAGTCTCAAACAGACTCCTCAGAGATGACCCCTGTCTGGCATACAAAGCAATCTTAGTCCCCACCTTGATGGGACTAATGTATATCCACAAGTCAAGCTTCACTCAAGTAATTCACATGTGAAACCTCATCCTGGTCTGTGACATCAATAGGACTTGTTGGTGGGACAGATTTATGTCCCAGAGACTCCCCCTTTTGTGGAATAGACTCCCTCTTCATGTCAAGCAGAGTACCTTATTAACCATTTTTAAGTGCAACCTGAATGGCTGGATGGGGAACAGAAAATGCACCCCTGGGATTCAACCTGTGTCTCTGATGGGCAGTGACATCGGGTGCTGACTTGTCAGAACATGGGCTAAATTCTTGGCTAGGCTTGTAAGGGCCTTAGAGCCAATAGCCTAGTAACTTCCTATGATCCTATGAAAGCATGGTCTTTACATATACTGTCCGCTGACAGCCTGTATGTCAGGAACTCAGATGACTACAGGAAAGAAAAAGGAGGGATTAACAGGCAGTATTAGTACAAATATCCTGGCTCATGTGAGGTATTTGCATACTGCAATACTCAAATGACACAGTGATGAACAGCAGCTGTAATTGCTGAATAGCCTGGACTCTATACTTTGTCTATTTCTGGTCATAGTCCTGGCAGCTCACTATGCACTTTATATTGTGAATTTGGAAAAAGCCAAGCTATATATTATTTCAGATACTATGTTCTTTTCCATCAGTCGCCAAGACACAGTAACAATCATTTTACTGTAATCACTATAACTGTCCTTTGCTTTTGCCCAAAACTGTCCCCAAACAGACCGCCACTTCTGAGCTCAAATGCATTACTATGGCTATTTTTATTAATTGCAGGGCACCCCTGATGCTGATCTCAGGAAATGTGAATAGCTATGTAAATTGTGTATTCTTTTGTGAGTAGTGGACCACACACTGCTCTCAACCTCACAGTTAAGGAATCATGGACAAAATCAAAAACAGTGGGGGAAGAAGGCAAAAAAGTAAAAATCAAGAACACATTTAAAATATTGCTCTTGTAGAGCTTCTAGAATAGCAGAATTTGTTATTAACATGCATTTTGAAGGATATGAAGGCTGAAACAAATGTATGTCATTTACTGGTTACAAAAATTACAGATTTACTAGAAATCCTCATATATTATAAGGTACACACCAAAAATATAAAGCAATAATCATGGTCATTTGAAAGTTATGCCACTACAGCTCTTGACTTCTTACAGCCAAGAATAACGGACAAAGAATCAGGAACAAAGATTACAATCAAGAATACAGACAAAGACCATGGGCCAGATTCAGGAAGGCTTACACGGAGTTCAAGAGTAGTGTAAGCCTCCGTGTAAGCCTCCTGATTCAGCAACAGCCCAAATCTCCGTGTAAGAGACAGCTAACACGTCTCTTACACGGAGTGGGCGTGGAAATGCTCAATACCTCATTTGCAGCTCCAAGATATGCAAATGAGGTATGTGAGCGATCCACGAAGCCCAAACCAGTCCGTGTAACGGACGTGTTAGCTGCAGAAATGTACTCAGCTGACAACTGAGTACATTTCTGCAAAATTAAAAACGGAGCTATGTCAGCTCCAAATAAAGGGTGCATTTGTTATATTAAGCATGCCAATGGCCAAATATGTGGCCATTGGCATGAAAGTGTTGCAAAAAAAGTTATATAACTTTTTTTTTTCACGGGATTTATGTGTTTAACTGTAGCGCACACCCGCAAACGGGTGCGCTACCTAAAACTGAAAACCGGCTTATAAGCCCACAATTGTGGGATTTATGTATTACATGAAATGTCAATGGAGGGACTTGCAGAGCAAAACAATATGGCCTCCGCTTAGTGGTTGTCAAGGGGAAGCTCCGTAAGATATGTAACTAAGCATTACTAGGCAATCCTATGTAAATGAGGCTTACAATACTGAATCACACTGCCACATAAGTAATGAGCACTTTCTGAGTCGTCTAAGAGTTAGAGAAGCAGAGGAACAGAGTAAGAGTTACGTGACATCATGGGGGAAGGATAGAAAGAAATGTACCAGATTGGAGGGCAATGTAAGGTAAGAGATGACAGACAGACATCAGGGAGGGAGGTGTGTCCCAACAGAACACTGGGAATGTCAAGAAATTGAGGGCATACGCCATCCCTACACTCTAAGTTTCTTGATATACGTGCATGCGCGCTGCGGTGAGGCAGGTTCTACTTGTGGGAGCGTGTTGCAAACTGTTTACAACGGTTTGCGCTGGCGCACGCGGTGTAAGGCGGTGTGCGCTTTTAGCATGAATCAGCCTAGCTAACACCGTAAGGATGTGTGCGCGCTGTAACACCGTAGGGATGTGTACACGCGCTTAAGTTACTGTGAGCGTGTTTAAGCCGGTGTGCACATTGCTCCCTCAGGAAACAGAGAGGAAATAGGAAACAACCAAAATACAGGAAACTGCCAGAAGATACTACTAAAGTTAATTGGTGGAAACAATTAGAAGCAGGCAATTACACAGGCAGACTAGAAGCCCAACCCAGCACTTAAAACACAACAAAGAGCAGTGCAGGCTGTTTCTCACAAGAGATACTGCCAGAAACTAAGCTATCAGAGTTGAAACCTGAAAAAGCTGAACTCAGAGCAGAAATGCTAGGGGCTGCCATAGCTGTTATAATCAGACATAGGCGAATTGCCGAGGGTGGTGATAATGCAGATGCTGACAGACAACCCAGAGTGAGGAGAAGGAGAAGAGTATACAGGCCTAGGGTCACCTACCATGGGTTACATGAGCTGGAGATAGTAGAGCGCTATAGAGTGGACAGAGAGCTCCTGCAGCAGATTGTTGAGCTGTGCAGGCCACGCCTCACACACAGAACCAACAGAGGGGAACCCATCCCAGTGGAAACCAAGGTATGTGCTGGCCTAAGAATACTAGCAACAGGTACCTTTCAGAGACCAACTGGCGATATGATGGGGATATCACAGGCATCAGCCTCCAGGGTACTGCACCAGTTCCTGGATGCCATGTCACCACATGTCAGTGATCATATATATGTCCCTAGTGACCGTGAGGTTGTGTCCAGCAATATGCGCCTCTTCCAGCAAATAGCGGATACCCTGAGGTGCTGGGTGCAATAGACTGCACGCACATACGCATCAAGGCACCAGCCGGTGAGCGGGTAGAGTCTACATTAACCGCAAGGGATACCCACCATCAACTGCCAGGTCGTGTGTGATGCCCAGGGCATAATAATGAATGTGTGTGCTGGCTGCCCTGGTAGCTACCACGATTCCCACATCTGGCATCTGACGCAGCTGTACCAATCATTTGCCAATGGGGACTTCCCACACGGACACCTAGTGGGGATGCTGGTTATGCACTTGAGCCGTGGCTGATGACACCCATCAGAAATGCACACACACCAACAGGAACGCCATAATGAGGCACACGCACAAACACGTAATATCATAGAGCGTGTGTTTGGGCTGCTCAAGTCACGGTTCCGTGTCTGGACACGCCTGGTGGAGCTTTGCAGTACACACCAACTACATGTACCCAAATGATCATGATATGTGCTATGCTACATAATATGATCCTGCGGAAACAGCTGCAGCAGGACCAGCACAGGGCTGGGCCAAACATCCCCACCATTGCCAAGGCCACCACAGGCAGGGGGTGACTTGGAGGAGGAACAACCTGACCTTGTCCCAGTAGGCAGAAGGAGGCGTGCCCAGTATGCCCTGGCCTTGGCAAAGAGGCAACGATAGCACATATGCTTGGTCAGTAGGAACACTGGGACCGATACCCACTCTGACTCACTCATACAGTAACAGGGATGCCTAACATGACACAACCTGCTTCCAAATGTACAGGGAGTGTAGTATGTGCATCCGACAGAGGCAGCCCTGCAGCACCACCCGAGGCATGAATGCCATGTGTTAAGTAATGTAATACCATGTATCATATGCACACCTGAGGACCATGACTAACATCCACCCTCACCAATCATAAACCACAAAACACAAACCCACCTCATAGCTATCACAAGGGATAGGAACCTAGATGTAATGCTACCCAATGGCAAAGGTATAAACAGCAAGATGTGTGCAGTGTAAATGCACACAGTATAGGGAATGCACATATCAGTGCTGTAATAGAAAACAGGGTCAAAGCGCACATCAGCACCCTGACACTACCAGGGTCACACCTCATACAGTGATGTACATGTGCAAAAACATGGAACAAGATACAAAATGAGGGTGACTACCAATAAATGGCATGGATAACCACACACCCCTGTTGTTACCACAACAAGAAGCAACATGCATTAGCCATGGTCAAACACCAATGGCTAAAACTGACTACTACTATATAGCTTGCTGCAGACCACTGTCCTAATAGCAGCAACTGCCCCAGGCCTATGTTCACAGGTTCACAGGTTCATACTAGGCTATCTGCCCTAGGGCATTTATAAGCCTAGACCAGAGTTCCGTGGAGTCTGCCGCACCTTCACTCTGACGGATAATTTGCCCATTATATTGCTGTGCCTCTGACAAGCAGTGATACTGAGGTTATCCCTGGGGCATACCTGCAATCTCCCATCCATTGATTAAGATCTCACTTGAACAAAGCCAGTGAGGTACTCAGCCTCACATGTACCAGGATGTTGTTCCACAGCATAGGGACTCTCTGGTTGAAGAATCTGTCCCTCCAGCACATCCTATTAATATCTGTGTTGAGGTTTAAATCTCCTGCCACTGTAGTTCTGATGGATGTAGAGGTCTTGAGGTGAAGCGTGTACATTAACTCAGGTTTGGACATGGCCTTGGATGTCAGGCACAGGTCACCTCTGAGCAGACGGTAAGTCACGGAATCAAGCTGGAATTCCTCCAGTCGGGCAGCATAAGAAATATGTTTGAGACCCTTTCTCCTCCTGTCGAGGAATTTGTGGGCCCATCCAATTGCCATAGGTGTCGGGTCATATACATGCTGAATGGGGCATTGCACTCAATCAATGGTCCGATGAGTGAAGAGTACAGGGGAACAATGACCTCCTGGATCTAGATGTGAATCCCTGCATGATGAGGTGGGCAATGTAGAAGTTCTACCTAACTACCCTGGCAACGTGAGTGTCAAACAAAAGGTTACTCTCAACCTGGGTGCCCAGGTCCCTGATAACCTCCTGTGTGCTTAGAGGATTGCCACCTACATGGGAACTAGTGGTAACCTTGTTCTTCCCAAAGGGTATGGCTATGCATTGTTTAGTGTGTAATGTAAGGCCATGGCTCTGGCACCAGTTATCCGTGACTATGACACCCTTCTGAAGGATGTCTGTGTCAGATGGGTGTCCAACTATGGTTCCCAGTCTGCAGTCATCTTCAAACTTTGTCAGCCATAATCCTGCTGTGTTTGCTTGTACTTCTGAAAAGTAGATGCTGAGCAATAGTGGGCCCAGGACTGAGCCCTGTGGGACACCACTTGTGACAGTTGTGGAGTGTGACATGGCACCAGCAAGTCTGAACCTGTCTGTTCTGTCACGTAGTCGGTTTGCAACCCATCCTGTGATGTATGGGTTCACATTTAAGCTGGTGATGTTTTCAATGATACCCAAGTGGGTATTGTGTTGAAAGCCTTTGCCAGGTCAAGGTAGGCTGTGTGGAGTGCCTTGCCCTTGTCAATGGCCTTGGTGTCTGTTATGAAACAGTCAACCAAGTTTAAAAGGCATGATCTGCCCTCAACAAAGCCTAACTGGGTTGGATCTAATGTCTGCAAGTCCCCTATGTCCTCATCTATGACTTCCATTATGATCTTCTCCATAGCTTAGCAGACCCTGCTTGTCAAGCTGATGGGATGGTAGTTTCCGTGGTCGGTGGAGGCACCCCCATGTGAAGTGGGTCCACCATTGACATATGCCACTCCTTGGGAACATATCCTGAGTTGAGGCTAAGATCATACAGCTGCCCTGACTGCGGGTTTAATTCTTGAGTGAGTTCATGGAGCACAAAACCAGGGACACCATCTGGTCCCATGGATGCTGCGTCCTTTCCCTTGGATAGAGCAGTTCCCACCTGAGCATTTGAGATGTTTGGGGGGCTACAATCCTCTTTCATACATATCTCTCCAGTTGTGGTGGAGGGGTGGGTGGAGAATTCTGCACTGAACCTGTCAGCCAGTATGTTGGCAATGTCTGTAGGTTCAGTGATATTTACAGCATTCTGAGCCTATTCTGAGCATATCTGGGAGTTTCCTCCCAGGTGTGTAACGTATCTATAAAAGGCCTCATTGTTGTCCCGTGAGCCCTTAGTGGGTTTACTCCCAATATTCGCCTTGGATGATTTCATGGGGAACTCAGTGTTTCACCTATATTGAGCAGGGGTGTCTACCCTTCCACGGATATCGCCTATCTTGTAGTACCTCCTTCCTTGTGTTGTAGTGCTTGTTTATGGCTGAGGTCCACCACACTGGACGCTTGCCTCTGGTACAACGAGTCTGTGTTTTGTTTGGGATTGCCTCATCCATGCAGTCTTGAAGGTGCTGGTAGAAGGCAGTTGTAAGTGATACAGTGGCTTGGGTAATGGTGTCTGCTGGCTTGGGGTTTTGGAAGAGACCACAACAGTCATTAGAAGTGTGTAGTCGGCTTCTGAGAGGTTCTGCACTGTGGTCTTTTCTATCTGGGGTGGAGGTGGGATGTGGACTTCCACTGAGAGTAGGTCATGATCTGATCTCACCAATGATGGGTATACCTCTGGTGTTGAACATTGTGAGCCCATGTTTGTGATGATGAGATCTACTATGTTGTCTCCTCTTGTGGGGATGGTGACTAGTTCTTCCATGGCATGTGAGTGTATGAACTCTAGGAACCTGTGGGCTAGAGTGTTGTGGCTGTAGTACTGATCCCAGTCTATATTTGGATAGTTGGGATCACCCAGTGTGATGGTGTTTGCAGGTACATGTATCCCCGCCACTGTTTTCATGAAAGCTCTGTGAGGTACCTGAGTTTCAGAGGATGGCCTGTAACATGCTACAAACTTCAGAGCAGTCTTGCCTATGGTTAATTGCACCCGGATGGTGTACAATGCATCGTGTGTTGCCACCAACCATGAGGTGAGGGTGTCCTTGATGAATATTGCTATTGCCACCCCTCATAGTGGTAATATGTGTACTGCATAGATACGAAATATTGTGCCTCTGACTTAGTAGTGACACATTATGACCACCTTACATAATTGAATAATGTGACTATGCCTCTGTCCAGTCTGTGCCCCTGTCCACATGCAGCTGTCCAGATGTCTCTTGAAGAGAGTCAGTGAGGTACTCTGTCTAACATGAACTGGGATACTCTGCTAGAGTTTGAGATGCCTCTGAGTTATGACTCTGTCCCTTCAGCATGTCCTATACATGTATGTGCTGAGGTTCAAATCTTTAGCTCCCATGTTTCTGGTGGATGTGGATTGCTTGCAGTGGAGCATGTCTACCAAATCCTGATCGGACATGGTCTTGTATGTCAGGCATAGGTCACCTGTACGTATGTGGTATGACACTGAAAAAAGCTTGTTTTAGTTATTCTGGAAGTATATGACATGTGTTGTAGATCCCTGATCGTCATGGTAAGGTACTTGTGGGGTCTCTCCAGCTGCTGCAAGTGCTGGTTGAGGTACATACCAAATGGGGCGTTGTATTCAAGCATGGGCCTGATAAGGGAGAAGTATAGTGGTACAATGACCTCCTATGGTCTGGATGGAATACCCTCCATGATAAGGTGGCCAAGATAGAAAGTCTGTCAAACAACTTTGGCAACATGGGTGTCAAATGAGATGTCACTATCTACATGTGTCCCCAGCTGTCTGATTTGTTTCCTGTACTCATTGGGTTGCTGTCTATGTACAGATCTGTGGGTACTGTGTTCCTCCCAAAGGGATGGCTACACATCAGTCGCAGTCAGTTTTAGGCCATGAGTCCAGCACCAGCTATCTGTCAGTGTGACGGCAGTCTGTAGGATGTGTGTGCTGGCTGATGTATTCACTATGGTGCCCAGGTTGCAGTCATCTGTAAACTTTGTCGGCCACAACCCTCCTATGTTTGCTTTCACATCTGAAAAGTAAATACCAAATAAGAGAGGTCCCAGGACACAACCTTGTGGGACACCACTTGTGACTGGCTTTCAACCTGACAAGGCACCTGCAATGTTGACATTATGGGTTCTGTTTCTGAGCCATTTTGCAACCTATGCTGTGACATATGGTGTTATATTTCAGCTGTTGAGCTTGTCTATGATGCCTGAGTGGGGTATTGTGTCAAAGGCCTTAGCCAAGCGCAGGTAGGTTGTGTGGACTGTGTAGCCCTCATCAACGGCTCTACTGACAGTTTCAAAGTAGTCAACTTGGTGCAAAACGCAGGATCTGCACTGTACAAAGCTGAATTGGGTGTGATCAAGGGTCTGTAGGACACCAATGTCTCTGTGTGGAAGCTCCATAATGACCCTTCACAAAGCTTTGCAGACAAGGCTGTTTAAGCTTGTGTGGTGGTAGCTGCCAGGGTCTGTGGAGGCATCTCCTTTGTGGAGTGGGACCACTGTTGCCGCACGCCAGTGTTCAGGTACAGATCCTGTAGCAAGGCTAAGGTTAAATAGGATCTGCATATACAGGTTTATCTCCATCTGTAGTTCACATAGCATGCAACTGGGGATACCATCAGGTCCCATTGATGCTGTGTACTGCCTTTGCTGACTGCGGCTCTCACATGGACATCCAGGATGACAGTGAGGTTACATACAGCTGTGATAACTATCATGTCTTGGGGTGAGGGAGGGGTACATTGCACTGAACTGGTCTGCCAGGGTGTCAGTAATATCTGTCAGGTCCCTGGGATATAAGTTGTTGTGTACCAAATCTGAGCATATATGAGGGTTCCCACCCAGGCCAGACATAACTGAAGAAAGCAGTGTGGTTACCTTCATCGCCTGTGGTGATTTATGTCCCCAAGTTGAACTTGGGTGTCTTTATGTGAGAATGTAGCTTTCTACTACTGCTGATCACAGCTGCCTTACATTCTGGAGATGTAGCTCTGTCTTGCATTAGTATCCTTCATCTGTTATACAGTTTGTTTATGGCTGGGGTCCACCAGACAGGCCACTTTCCCTTGGTGGTGAAGGTGTCATTCTCATTTGTGATTGCATGGTCCATGCTTACTCGGAGATGTCCGTAGAAAGTGTCTGTGCAGGAGTCACCATTGTGTGTTGTGGTTTCCACTGGCCCAGTGGGCTTAATGGATACCATCTCAGTCCGAAGAAGTGTGAAGTCAGCTTCTGAGCTGTTTGTCACTATACCCCTGGTATCATACTAGCACTGACACAGGTGTAAACAATTCCCCAGAATCCATCAAACAAAATGGACATGCAGGCTTACAGATGCCCTAGGGGGTAGCCTAGTATGAACCCATTATGATACAGATTGTACAGGACACTACAGATAACCCCAAGGCTGTTGCAAATGATGGTAGTAAGCATGTTGTTGATTCCTGGATATGCTCCGGATCACACCGATATTACAAACAACATACCAGACACACACAGGTATGGCCAACATACATCCTGACATGTGCAGTGCAAACCCCCATAATGCCAAATACCTTCCCCAGCAGACTGCCGCCTCCCTGACATTATGTCACCCTTACCACAGGGTACGCACTCAAAGAGCAGTGTACAACAACAGTGGGTGTTCTCAACAAAGGTGTCTCCTGAATGGATAGGAAAACAACCACCACAGAATCATGAGAGGTTTGGTCTGCACAGCTATGGAAAGGACCAGCATGTACCACAGACATAATGATATTGTGGATCTATTGACACCCGACCCTACCCAGTGTGGGTTTACAAAGTGCAGACCCCACCCCTAAACATGTGTGACTCAGTTGAAACAGTACTTGAAGTCAGTGATGAGGGCAATGTGGTCCACACAGTGTAGCCGGACCTTGCAAAGCCTTCTGTACAATACCCTATGTGTTCCGTGATAGATTTGCTCACCAGCTGATATATACACCCCAATGTCATGGGAGGGGTTGCAAACCAGACCAACGACAGAACTGACATGGTCAGACATGCAGCAGCCATGTCAGACTACAAACCACATATAACAGGCATCCCACAAAGCTTGGTCCTGGGACCTTCACCATCTGGTATATATGCCCCATAGGTACAGGCCAACAAGTAAGGACTGTGCTGGAACATGTTTGTAGAGGACAACAAGCCGCCTGACATATCTGATACACCAGCTGACACAAGCATCCCATAAAAGGGCCACATAGAAACAGACAGCTGGTGCCATAGCCATGTCAGCATGTTAAATGGTGAAAACAGTATAGTCAGCCTCTGTGGATAATCCAGTAAGTGACCACCAATTCCCACATAGGTGTCGACCCATGACATTCCTAACATGTAATGCCAGAATGGGGACACAAGGTGATAGATATCCTGCATTGGACAAAAATGTGGCTGTAGGGTTAACAGCAACAATCCATATACCAACCTAATCATGAGGGTTATGACATCTAGCTAAGGGGAGGTCATTGTGGTTTTGCAGTTATCTTTCAGCAGCATTACAAATGACCACAACAGCGCCTGTGTGGTGTACCTCAGCAGATAGATTCAGCAACTGTAAAGTCCACAACAGTACCTCACCAGGAGTATCAAAGAGCTGGAACACATGTAATGTGTCGCCTGATTAAACAGAATGCAGTTACACACACTGCCATGTTGGCCACCCAGACACAAGCTGTGCCTGATGTAGAAAGCCATGTCCAAGCTGTCAGCAATGCACATGCCGCACCTTGTACAATGTGAATGGCAGGGAGATATGCACATGAGGGACCTGAACCCCAGCACTGACATACATAGGACAAGCTGTACTGCATTATCCATAACACAGAAGCCACCACCACGCATGAGTAAACTACCAGTACAGGTTATCCATAGAGTCACTCATTTATTCTACTCAACAGGGATCCTAACGAGTGGATGGGAGATGGTAGGTATACCCTGGGTATCAATGTTGTGTCACAGGTAGACAGAGGCACAGTATACAAAACAAGACATATGTCATGCCAAACTGCACTTATGATGTGTTGATGGACAAACACACTATCCAATAACCATTAGAAATGGCCTTGGGCACATCGGTAGTGTTTGCCAATGTACACCCATGTTGTGGAATACACTACTGCAGTTGGTTGAGGCCGTTGTAAGTAGTTCACATCTGAACATAATGCAACATGGTCAGATAGGTTCATAGGTTCATACTAGGCTATCTGCCCCAAGGCAGTTCTAAGCCTAGTCCAGAGTCTGGTTGGGTACGCCACCCCTTATATGGAAACAGTACTGTGCCCATTAGTTTGACGTGCCTGTCTCCAGCAGTGACACAGTGACGATCCCCGGGTAAACCTATGATTTCCCATCCACAGGTCAGGATACCTCTTGAACAGAGCCAGCAAGGTGCTGTGACTCACATGGACCGTGATTGTATTCCACAGCATAGGAGTCTCCGAAAGTGATAAATCCACCCTCCAACATGTCCAATGTACATCCCTGCTACGGTGTAAGTCACTTGCACTATTGGTTCAGGTGGATCTGAAGATTTTGAGGTGGAGCATGTCCATTAATCCCTGGTTGGACATGCTTGCATGTCATGCACATGTCACCTCTAAGCAGACAGTATGTGACTGAATAGAGCTGTAGTGTTTTCAATCTGGCAGCATATGACAGATGTTGGAGACCCTTTATCCTTTTGTTGGGGACATTCAGGGTCTCCCCACTTGCTGCAGATGTCAGGTGAGATACATCCAGATAAGGCAGTGTACCAGATCACCGGTCCGATAAGTGAAGAGTACAGGGGAACAATGACCCACTAGATCTGGATGTGGATCCCTTCCTGATCATGTGGACAATGTAGAAGGTCCTACTAGCCACTTTAGCAATGTGAGTGTCATCAGAACAGTGACTGTCAACCTGGGTCCCCAGGTCCATGATAACCTTCCCTGTGCTTAGAGGATTGCCACCTATATGGTAGCTTGGGGTTACCTTGCTTTGCCTGAAGGGTATGACTACACATGTTTTGCAAGTTGACTTCAGGCCATGGCTCTGGCACCAGCTATCAGTGTCCGTGAGCCCCTTCTGAAGGATATCCGTGTCTGATGCACTGTCCACTATGGCACCCAGTGTGCAGTCATCTGCAAACTTTGTCAGCCAAAGTCCTCCCATGTTGGACTGTACTTCTGAGAAGTAGATAACAAACAATAGGGGGCCAAGGACTGAGCCCTGTGTGAGACCACATGTGACTGGCATGGTGTCTGACATAGTGCCAGCAACTCTAACCCTGTGGGTCCTGTCTGTAAGACAGTTTGAAACCTGATCTTGTGACATATGGGTGTACATTTCTGTTGGTAGGGTTTCCTACAATACCTGAGTGGGGTATTGTGTTGAAAGGGTTTTCAAGGGCAAGGTAGGCTCTATGGACTGCCTTTCCCTCATCAATGGCCTTAGTTACTGTTTTGATAATGTCAACCAAGTACAAAAGGCATGACTTGCCCTTGATCAACACAAACTGGGACAGGTACAATGTCTGCATGTCCTCCATATCTTTCTTCATGAGCTCCATTATGATCCTCTCCATAGCTTTGCAGACTACACTTGTTAAGCTTATGGGGCAGTAATTACCAGAGTCCATAGAGGCACTGCCTTTAGGCAGACATGCACAACTGGACCCTAAAGAGGCTGTTGTGCACAGTATGGAAATGTAAATCAGTGATAGGACTAAAGCCCAGGATAATGTCCACCACAGTGAAAGTACTGAACCACTACACTATACAGTACAACAGTGCTAGGTCAGTATGAATGGATGTTAACAATTGTATGCAAAGTATCCCATGCAAAAGCTGCAGGCACAGTATAATCCCTGTTGTGTTCACAGGAAGCATCTGGACAGTAACTACACAACATGTCACAGAACACACAACCTTAAACAGGAGTTATTTGTTGGAGTTCACACTCATCCACAACTGTGATGGGCTGCATAGTTCAACATATGGAAAGCTCACACTGGGCATGCTCACACACTTTGATAAATGAGACATCATTCACACAACATGCCATGGGAAGGCTGAAGTGGGCATGCTCACACACTTAGTTCAAATGTTCCTCTTAACAACTGTGAAAACACACCACAGGATGCACATTCCCCATTCCAAACAATGAAGATGTCAGCACCCTATAAGTAGATCAGTAGAAATGCTACCTCCCAGTAATCCGAATAGCGCCTGCTAATGCGCCTGTCTCTAGTGTCATAACATAGTTAGGTAGGGGTTTGAATCCAGCAAGTGGCATGTGTGTGTGTGAATGGGGTAAGTGTCTGTATAAGTGTGTATGAGAAGCACATCCCTTTGGCAACTGTGGAAACACACCACAGGGAGCTCATTCCACTTTCTAAACACTGATGATGTCAGCACCCTATAAGTAGATCAACTGAAATGAAATCTCCTAGAAATGTGAATAGCGCCCGCTAATGCGTCCGCCTCTAGTATCATAACATAGTTAGGTAGGGGTTTGAATCCTGCTACGGGAATGTATGTGTGTTAGTATGAGTGGGGTTTGTGTGTGTGCATAACGCTGTGGAGGGAAGGTGCCTTTTGCCAACTGGGAGAACACACTACAGGGTGCACATCCCTCTTCGTAAACACAGATGATGTCAGCACCCTCTAAGTACAGCATTGGAAAAGATTGCTCCTACTAATGCAAATAGCACACTCTGCTAATGTGTCTGCCTTTAGAGTCATAACACATCTAGGTAGGGGTTTGGACCTTGCAAATGGAATGTATGCGCTTTACTGTGGGTGGGGTTGGTGTGTGTGCACAATGGCGGGGTGGGATGTCTCTTTGCCAAATGGGGCTATGCACTGCAGGGTGCACATTTCCCTTAACAAACAGTGATGTTGACAGCACCCTGTACAACAGAACAACAACACAGAAGGTGTTGTTACCAATGATGCATGTAAGGTTACACTTCAAGTAATGTCCACAAAACAAAGTAGGATAAACAAATGCTCCTTTTACTCTATCCAAACAACATGGCAACAGACAACTGACACTACTCAGTATAGTGCTACATGCTACTGTAACATGCAGATGTACCAGAATATACCTAGATAGTGTTTTGAAGCCTGAATGTGGCAAGTGTGTGGATGTGTTATGTTACTGTGTGTGCATTTCGTATGGAAAACATGTTTGAGATATTGGCAATATTGTTGCAGACAGTTTAGGTGCAGATATCCCCCATTCTCCTACACAAGTGGAATTAGTTATCACAGATGACTGTAACCTCCCTATCCTCTCACATGTCCAGGTGAGGGCCACCCTCAACATTGCAGGACACATAGCATCACTGTTACAGAATGGTATCCCTGGATGTGTGCTACATTCACCCCAGGAGGACATGGCACCACATTACAGACTGATATTACTCCCTGGCCATACTACAGGATGTGTACCTGAAGAGTGCCATACATACACAGTGGTCCCACACCAATGAGGAGTAACCTCTACTGACCCTGGTATGTACTGCATCATATGCACAACTGGCCTTCTGTTCTAAGCTACGGAAGTGTCACGTATGGGCAACATGTACAGCAATATTACATATGTGTATATTTCAGGACTATGCACACAAAACCTATCTCATGGACAGAGCTATAGATAGTGAACTATGATACATTTGGAGGTGTCACAGTAAACACAGTATTAACCTGCTACTTTGCATTACCTGTGTTTGTGGCAGCTGTTGCTGTGTCAGTGGTGCTTGCTTGCTGCTTGCTGTTTGCTACTCATGGTTTTGCTGCTGGCTGTCTGTATATCTCTCTCTCTCTCTCTCTCTCTCTTTCTCATTAGGTTTGTGCAATGACTGTATTGCATGAGTGGAGTGTGGGTACTGAATGCTTTTGTAGGTATCTGCATAGGTCCATGTGATGGCCCCTGCACCAATTGTAAGGCAGCATTTGCTAATTGCATGCAGCCAGGTGTGTGTTGATTGCATGTCTCACTGTGATTTCAGGACACTGCTATAAAAAGGTATGTGAGATAGGCGTAGCCCTTTCAGATTGTAGGGCGTGGACGATGCTGGTATGCTGTTGACAGTGTTCTGTGAGTGTGAAGGTTAGTATGGGAATCCAGTGATTTGGCCATTAAAACTTTGCCTCACATGCTTTGGATGGTACATCTCCTATATTGCCTTTATACTAATTCCTACTATTGACTGTTATATTTATTTTAGCAGAGTGCTTTTGTATGGCTGTCATGGCTTAGTGGTAGGTCATACAGACTAATGTTACCAAGGTCCTGGGTTCGAGACTGGCAGTGGGAATTTATTTTTGTCTCCAGACTTTCAAAATGAGTACAAGACATGTCAATCAAAGTGCCATAAAGGCACTTTTAAGCACTTTAAACCAGGTCTGCACTCGTTAGCATGAATGAAGAAGGATGCGTGCCCAGTATGGCCTGGCCTTGGCAAAGAGGCAACGATAGCACATATGCTTGGTCAGTAGGAACACTGGGACTGATACCCGCCTGACTCACTCATACAGTAACAGGGATGCTTAACATGACACAACCTGCTTCCAAACGCACAGGGAGTGTAGTATGTGTATCCGACAGAGGTGGCCCTGCAGCACCACCTGAGGCATGAATGCCATGTGTTAAGTAATGTAATATCATGTACAATATGCACACCTGAGGACCCCAACTAACATCCATATCCACTCATATGACCCTGTGGATACAGCTGCACATCATACAGTGATGTACATGTGCAAACACATGGAACAAGATACAAAATGAGGGTGACTAGCAATACATAGCATGGATAACCACGCACCCATGTTTGTACCACAACAAGAAGCAACATGGAATAGCCATGGTCAAAACCAATGGCTAAAACCGACTACTACTATATAGCTTGCTGCAGACCACTGTCCTAATAGCAGGAACTGCCCAAGGCCTATGTTCACAGGTTCATACTAGACTATCTGCCCTAGGGCATTTATAAGCCTAGCCCAGAGTTTTGTGGCTTCTGCCACCCGTGCAAGTTGATGGATAATATGCCCATTATTTTGCTGTGCCTCTGTCAAGCAGTGATACTGAGGTTATCCCTGGGGTATACCTGCAATCTCCCATCCATTGGTCACAATCTCACTTGAACAAAGCCAGTGAGGTGCTCAGCCTCACATGTACCAGGATGTTGTTCCACAGCATATGGACTCTCTGGGTGAGGAATCTGTCCCTTCAGCACATCCTATTAATATCTGTGTTGAGGTTTAGGTCTCCTGCCCTTGTAGTTCTGATGGATGTACAGGTCTTGAGGTGAAGCATGTTCATTAATCCTGGGTTGGACATAGTCTTGTATGTCAGGCACAGGTCACCTCTGAGCAGACAGTAAGTTTACTGAATACAGCTGGAATTCCTTCAGTCGGGCAGCATAAGAAATATGTTTGAGACCCTTTCACCTCCTGTCGAGGAATATGTGGGCCCATCCAATCTGAATGGGGCATTGTATGCAATCATTGGTCTGATGAGTGATGAGTACAGGGGAACAGTGACCTCCCTTGATCTAGATGTGAATCACTGCATGATGAGGTGGCCAATGTAGAAGGCCTTCCAAACTACCCTGGCAATGTGAGTGTCAAACAAAATGTCACTGTCAATCTGGGTGCCCAGGTCCCTGATAATGTACATTGTGCTTACAGGATTGCCACCTAGATGGGAAGTAGTGGTAACCTTGTTCTTCCTGAAGGGTATGGCTATGCATTGTTTAGTGTGTAATGCAAGGCCATGGCTGTGGCACCAGTTAGCCGCCTCTATGAAACCCTTCTGAAGGATGTCTGTGTCAGATGGGTTTCCAACTATGCTTCCCAGTTTGCAGTCATCTTCAAACTTTGTCAGCCATAATCCTCCTGTGCTTGCTCGGACTTCTGAAAAGTAGATACTGAACAAATGTGGTCCCAGGACTGAGCCCTGTGGGACACCACTTGTCACAGCTCTGGAGTGTGAACTGGCACCAGCAACTTTGACCCTGTGTGTTCCGTCACTTAGCCAGTTTGCAACCCATGCTGTGATGTATGGGTTCACAATTGCTGGTGATGTTTTCAATGATACCTGAGTGGGGGATTGGTTGAAAGCCTTTGCCAGGTCAAGGTAGGCTGTGTGGACTGCCTTGCCCACGCCAATGGCCTGGGTGAGTGTTTTGAGAAAGTCAACCAAGTTTAAAAGGCATGATCTGCCCTTGACAAAGCCAAACTGGATTGGACCCAATGTCTGCAAGTCCCCTATGTCTTCATTTAGAATTCCCATTATGATCCTCTCCATAGCCTAGCAGAACAGGCTTGTCAAGGGATGGGATGGTAGTTTCTGGGTTGGTGGAGGCACCACCTTTGTGAGGTGGGTCCACCATTGATGTATGCCACTCCTTGGGAACATATCCTGAGGTGAGGCTAAGATTAAACAGCTGCCCTAACTGCGGGTGTAATTACTCATTGAGTTCATGGAGCACACAACCGGGACACCATCAGGTCCCATGGATAAAGTGTTTTCTGCCTTGGATTGAGCAGTTCCCACCCCAGCAGTGGAGATGTTTGGGCGGCTAAAATCCTCTGGTGTGCATACCCCCAGTTGGGGAGGGGAGAAATCTGCACTGAACCTGTCAGCCAGTATGTTGCCAATGTCTGTAGGTGCAGTGATATCAACATCATTCTGAACTAAGTCTGAGCATATCTGGGAGTTTCCTCCCAGGTTTCAAACATAGGTAAAAAGGCCTCATGATTGTCCCTGGAGTCCTGAGTGGGTTTACTCTCTAAACATGCCTCGATGATTGTATGGGGAACCCAGCGCTTTACTCACAATGAGCAGGGGTGTCTTCCCCCATACGGATTACACTCTATCGTGTAGTAGCTCCTTCCTTGTGTTGTACAGCTTGTTTATGGCTAGGGTCCACCAGACTGGATGCTTGCCTGTGGTACAAAGAGTCATTATTATTTTGGATTGCCTGAACCATGCAGTCCTGGAGGTGCTGGTAGAAGGCATTTCTAAGTGATACAGTGGCTTGGGTAATGGTGTCCGCTGGCCTGGGGCCTTGAAAGAGACCACACCAGTGCTCAGAAATGTGAAGTCGGCATTTGACAAGGTCTTCACCGCTTCCTTTCCCATCTGGGGTGTGGGTGGGATGTGGACTCCCACTGAGAGTAGTCCATGATCTGATCTCACCAATGATGGGTATACATCTGGTGTTGAACAGTGTGACCCCATGTTTGTGATGATGTGTTCTAGTATGTTGCCTCCACTTGAGGGGATTGGGACCAGTTGTTCCATGGCATTTCAGTGTATGAACTCTTGGAACCTTTGTGTTAGAGTGTTGTGGCATGATTAGTGATCCCAGTCTATATGTGGATAGTTGGAATCACCCAGTAGGATGGTGTTTGGAGATACATTTATCCCCTTCAGTGTTTGCAGGATAGCTGTGTGAGGTACCTGAGTTTGAGCGGTGGCATGTAACATGCTACAAACTGCAGAGCAGTCTTGCCTACGGTCACTGGCACCTGGATGGTCTCCGATGCATAGTGTGTTGCCACCAACCATGAGGTGAGGGTGTCCTTGATGAATATGGACACCCACCATCCTTCTTGTTGTTGTCGGGATGCTGGTGCCGGAATGCATGAGATGAGGTAACACCCGATAGTGCTGGGGTGCTGTCAGAAACTGTGAACCAGGTTTCAGGCACAGCACAGACATCAATGTGCTACATACTGAGAAGGGCATAGAGTGTGTGCAGCTTGAGGTAGAGACCTTGGGCATTGAGCAGCATCAGCCGTAGTGTCTTTCCTTTACTGTGTTCTAGGGTGGTAGGTGTAGAATCCTATTTCCAGTTGTGATTGTATGGTCCATGCTGTCTGACATCTAGCTAAGGGGAGGTCATTCTGGTTTTGCAGTTATCTTTCATCACCAGTAGAAATTACCACAACAGCCCCTGTGGGTGTACCTCATGCACACACATCCAGCACCTGTAAAGTCCACAACAGTACCTCACCAGGAGTATGACAGAGCTGGAACACATGTAATGTGTAGTCTGATTAAACAGAGTGCAGCTCCACACACTGCCATGATGTCCACCCAGATGCAAGCTGTGCCTGACGAGAAAGCCATGTCCAAGCTGGAATCAATGCACATGCTGCACCTTGTACAATCTGAATGGCAGGTAGCTATGCACATGAGGGAACTGAACCCCAGCACTGACATATATAGGACAGGCTGTACTGCATTATCCAAAACACAGAAGCCACCCCCACACATGAGTAAACTAACACTACAGGTTGTCCATAAAGACACTGGTTGAGTCCCTTCAACAGGAATCCTAATGAGTGGATGGGAGATGGGAGGTTTACCCTGGGTATCAATGTTATGTCACAGGTAGACAGAGGCACAGTATACTAAACAAGACATATGACATGTCAAACTACGCTTACAATGTGTTGATGGACAAACACATTCTCCGACTAGCATTAGGTCAAGATACCTCTTGAACACAGCCAGCAAGGTGCTCTGCCTCAAATGGACCAGGATTGTATTCCACAGCATAGGAGTCTCCGAGTGATAACTCCATCCCTACAACATGTCCAACATACATCCCTGCTATAGGTGTCAGTCACCTGCACTAGTGGTTCAGGTGGATCTTCTGAGTCTGAGGTGGAGCATGTCCATTAATCTCTGTTTGGACATGGCCTCGCATGTCAGGCACATGTCACCTCTAAGCAGACGGTATGTGAGTGAATAGAGTGTGAGTGTCTTCAATCTGGCAGCATATGACAGCTGTTGTGGTTCCTTGATCCTTTAGGTGGGGACAGTCAGGGTGTCTCCAATTGCTGCAGATGTTGGGTGAGATACAGCCAGAATAGGGCATTTGACTTGATCACCGGTCTGATAACTGAAGAGTACAGGGGAACAATGACCCACTAGATCTGGATGTGAATCCCATCCTTATCAGGTGGGCAATGTAGAAGGTCTTCCTAGCCACTTTAGCAATGTGAGTCTGAGAAGAATGGCGACTGTCAACCTGGGTCCCCAGGTCCGTGATAACCTCCTCTGTGCTTAGAGGATTGCCACCAATATGGTAGCTTGGGGTCACCTTGCTTTTCCTGAAGGGTATGTCTACACATGTTGTGCACTCTGACTTCAGGCCATGGCCCTGGCACCAGCTATCAGTTACTGTGAGTCCCTTCTGAAGGATATCTGTGTGTGATGCACTGTCCACTATGGTGCCCAGTGTGCACTCATCTGCTAACATTGTCATCCAAAGTCCTCCCATGTTGGCCTGTTCTCATGGGAAGTACATGACAAACAATGGTGGCCAAGGACTGAGCCCTGTGTGACACCACCTGTGACCAGCCTGGAGTCTAACATAGTGCCAGCAACTCTAACCCTGTGGGTCCCGTCCCTAAGCCAGTTTGCAACCCATCTTGTGACATATGGGTTTACATTTCAGTTGTGAGGTCTTTCCACAATACCTGAGTGGGGTATTGTGTTGAAAGTGTTAGCAAGGCCAAGGTAGGTTGTATGGACTGCCTTTCCCCAACAATGGCCTAAGTGACCAATTTGAAGATGTCAACCCAGTACAAAAGGCATGATCTGCCCCTGACCAAGCCAAAATGGGATGGGTACAATGTCTGCATGTCCCCTATATCTTTGTTTATGAGCTCAATTATGATCCTCTCCATAGATTTGCAGACTACACTTGTTAAGCTTATGGGGCAGCAATTAACAGGGTCTGTAGAGGCACTGCCTTTGTGCAGATGTGCACAACTGCACCTTAACCAGCCTGTTGTGCACACTATGGAAATGTAAATCAGTGATAGGACTGAAGCCCAGGATACTGACCACCACAGTGAAAGTACTGAAACACTACACTAGACAGTGCTACAGTGTTAGGTCAGTATGAACGGATGTTGACAATTGTGTGCAAAGTATCCCATGCAAAACCTGCAGGCACAGTATACTCCCAGTTTTGTTCACACAAAAAGCATTCGGACAGTAACTACACAACATGGCACAGAACACACAACCATAAACTGGAGGTATTTGTTGAAGGTCACACTCATCCACAAATGTGATGGGCTGCAGAGTTCAACATATGTAAAGCCCACACTGGGCATGCTCACACACTTAGATAAATGAGACATCTTTCACACAACATGCCACAGGAAGGCTGAACTGGGCATGCTCACACACTTGGTCCAAATGTTACCCCTAGCAAATGTGAAAACACACCAGAGGATGGTCGTCTCCCTTTCTAGACACTGATCATGTAAGCACCCTATAAGTATATTGGAGAAAAGGCTTCTCTCAGTAATCCGAATAGCTACCGCTAATGCGTCCGCCTCTAGTGTCATAACATAGTTAGGTAGGGGTTTGAATCCAGCAGGTGGCAAGTGTGTGTGAAGGGGGGTAAGTGTGTGTGTAAGTGTGTATGAAAGAAACATCCCTTTTGGCAACTGGGAAAACACACCACAGGATGATCATTCCACTTTCTAGACTCTGATGATGTCAGCACCCTATAAGTATATTGGAGAAAAGGATTCTCTCAGTAATCCGAATAGCGCGTGCTAATGCGTCCATCTCTAGTGTCATAACATAGTTAGGTAGGGGTTTGAATCCAGCAGGTGGCAAGTGTGTGTGAAGGGGGTAAGTGTGTATGAAAGAAACATCCCTTTAGCAACTGGGAAAACACACCACAGGATGATCATTCCACTTTCTAAACTCTGATGATGTCAGCACCCTATAAGTATATCAGGGGAAAGGACTTTCCCAGTAATGCGAATAGCGCTGTGCTAATGCGTCCGCCTCTAGTGTCTTAACATAGTTAGGTAGGGGTTTGAATCCGCAGATGACAAGTGTGTGTGAAGGGGTAAGTGTGTGGGTATGAAAGAAACATCCCTTTGGCAACTGGGAAAACACACCACAGGATGATCATTCCACTTTCTAAACTCTGATGATGTCAGCACCCTATAAGTATATCAGGGGAAAGGACTTTCCCCAGTAATGCGAATAGCGCTGTGCTAATGCGTCCGCCTCTAGTGTCTTAACATAGTTAGGTAGGGGTTTGAACCGCAGATGACAAGTGTGTGTGAAGGGGTAAGTGTGTGGGTATGAAAGAAACATCCCTTTGGCAACTGGGAAAACACACCACAGGATGATCATTCCACTTTCTAAACTCTGATGATGTCAGCACCCTATAGTATATCAGGGAAAGGACTTTCCCCAGTAATGCGAATAGCGCTGTGCTAATGCGTCCGCCTCTAGTGTCTTAACATAGTTAGGTAGGGGTTTGAACCGCAGATGACAAGTGTGTGTGAAGGGGTAAGTGTGTGGGTATGAAAGAAACATCCCTTTGGCAACTGGGAAAACACACCACAGGATGATCATTCCACTTTCTAAACTCTGATGATGTCAGCACCCTATAAGTATATCAGGGGAAAGGACTTTCCCCAGTAATGCGAATAGCGCGCTGTGCTAATGCGTCCGTCTCTAGTGTCTTAACATAGTTAGGTAGGGGTTTGAAGCCGGCAGATGACAAGTGTGTGTGAAGGGGTAAGTGTGTGGGTATGAAAGAAACATCCCTTTGGCAACTGGGAAAACACACCACAGGATGATCATTCCACTTTCTAAACTCTGTTGATGTCAGCACCCTATAAGTATATCAGGGGAAAGGACTTTCCCCAGTAATGCGAATAGCGCGCTGCGCTAATGCGTCGGTCTCTAGTGTCTTAACATAGTTAGGTAGGGGTTTGAACCGCACATGACAAGTGTGTGTGTAGGGGGTAAGTGTGTATGATTGATATATCCCTTTGGCAACTGGGAAAACACACTACAGGATGCACATACCCATTTCTAAACGATATCACAATTATGTATGGCTTTTGATTACAGACATGCCATGTGTGTTGTGCACACACAGAATGCCCATGTATGTGGGTTGTCCCTCACAATAATGCATGACATTGATTACACCGTTAATGGCAATGAACACATGATGTATGTGTGTGCCAAATACACATATGTACCTGTGACTTTCAATAGTTACCATGTGTGATGCCTGCCACATGTGAATACATGGTATTTGCACAGGGTAACATTATGACCGTGGTCTTCTGTGCAGATGCTGCATGTGGGATGTGTATATACAGTGTGAGATGTAGATGCTATCAGCCTAGTAGTGAGGGATGCACACCTGGTCTGGGGCATAAGGTCTACATGTTGTTAATGTACAGGAGCTGCATGTTTTCACCTGTTGTGGGAGTGGTAAGACAGTATTCCATAGCAATGCAGTGACTGCATGCTAAGAACCATTCAGCTAGGGTGTTGTAGATACACTTATTCATTAGCATTCAGTAATTTGTCGGAATCCCTGGTGAGGGTCTGATGCCAACCAAGGTCAGGGGTCTACCAGCCTGTGTCACTTGCTCAGTGATCCCTTCCATGTTCCCTATCACGCATCCCAGTGAGCGACATCCCACATCAGCTGTGGTGGCATGGACAATGACTGAGTCATATGTGTCCATGCATCTGACTGACTTGTATGTTGTTGTTACAGTTTGGCCATGTGTTTCCATCTCATACATGTGATGTACATCAATGGGTAGGGATAGGGTTGACTGTGTACATGTGGCAGCTGTGACATTACTACATGACACACATATTCCACTACTGTACCACAGAGGTGACTGGCAACTGCACCTTGCACATGCTACCAGAGTATTGAGATTACATTGGTGATTGACAGCACATAGGGCCAATGGTGAAAAAGAGACATAGGTCCATAGGTTCGCACAGGGATATCTGCCCAGGGCATGTATCCACCTAGCCAGAATGTGCGTGCCTTTCAACATGCATTGTGAATCTGTCTTGCTATGCCCTTTTCCAAGGTTAGTATACTGTGCCTCTTTCTCACAGTGACACATAAGTGATACCCAGGGTAACCCTACAATGTCACATCCAGTCATTAATATCGCTCTTGAGGATAGTCACTGAGTCAGTCCGCCTAACCTCTATTGGGATAATAATCAGGAATGAAGGGTGCCTCTGAGTTGTGAATGTGCTCCTCCACCATGTCCTATGTATATCACTCCTGAAGTTCATGTATTTCCAGCGTGTATCCTGGTGGGATCTGGATATTCTGAGATGCAGCATGGCCATTACGTGAGGGTATGACCTGGCCTTCTATGTAAGGCACAGATTGCCTATGAAGAGGCAGTATGTCACTGAGTAGAGCTGCTGCTACTTTAACCAGTCAGTATGTGGCATCTGTTTGAGCACTTTGATCCCCTTGTCGAGGTACATATGTGGTAGCCCCAGTTGCTGCAGGTGTCTGGTAAGGTGCATGCCGACAGGTTCATCATAGTCAATTATGGGCATGATGAGGGATGAGTAAAGGGGCACAATGTCCTCCCCTGGCCTACATGTGGATCCCATGATGATGTGGCCCATATCACATGCTTACCTAACCACTTTGTCCATGTTGTTGTCAAATGGTAGGATGCTATCAACCCATGCACCCCAAGGTCCATAATTCCTAGGTCTGCACTTACTGGATTAACACATATGTGGTACATTGTGGTCATTTACTGTTTGACAAAGGGGATGACTATACTCTTTCTGTCATTCATGTTGAGGCCATGGCTGTGGCACAAGTCGTGTGTTTGCAAGAGTCCCTTTGGAGGATGCGGTGTTAGCTGTTGAGTTGATTATGGTGTTCGGTCTGCAGTCACCTGTGACGTGCTGAGCCACAGTACTTCCATGTTGGCCTGTACCTATGACAAATATATAATGAACATGACAGCCCCTAGGGCTTTGCCTTGTGGGACACCACTTGTACCAGGTTGGAGGCTGACATGGCTCCAGCAATTCTACCATGTGTGTTCTGCCCTTGAGCCACTGTGCAATACCCATAGTGACATAGGGGTTAATATGTACACTGGTGAGCTTCCCTAGAATGCACAAGTGGGGTATTGTATCCAAGGCTTATGCAAGGTCCAGGTAGGCTGTGTGGACCTCCTACCCCTTGACAGTGGCCTTGGTGACTGTTTCAAACAAAGCAAACAGGTTTGATAGGCAGGATTTGCCATTGACAAAGCCAAACTGTGTATGGTGACATGTCTGTAGGTCCACAATATCTAGATATGTGAGGTTCTTGATGATTCTTGCCATAGCTTTGCAGACAAAGCTAGTCAGACATATGGGGCGCAGTAGTGTCCAGGATCCGTGACGGCACCACCTGCATGTTGAGGGACCACTGTTGCTGTATGCCACTCTCTGGTCACATATCATGTATTAAGGCTGGGATTGAACAGTGGTGTTATGTCTGGGTGTAGCTCTTCTTGTGGTTCATGTAGGACACAGCCTGGGACACTGTCTGGTCCCATTGATGCAGTGTTTACTGCTTTGGGAAGGGCATCTCTTACCTGAGCATCTGTGATGTCAGGGTGGGAAGCACTGTGATGCGAGACATATGTTCCCTTTTGGTGTGGTGGGGAGAGAAGGCAGCATTGAACCTGTCCACTAGGATGATGGCAATGTCTGTGTGTTTTATATTTTGTGTGACATATTGTATTACCTCTGAGCATATCTGGGTAGTACCACCCAGGTTACTAACATAACTACAGGCAGCCTTGTGATTATCCTCAGTGGCTTGTGGAATCCTCTCTCAAAGATGGCCTTAGACAATCATATGGGTGCCTGTAGTTGTCTTCCAATACTCATCAGTGGTGCCTTCACATTTTGGGAGGTTGTTGTATCATGTAGTGGCGCCATCCTTCTATTGTATAGTGTGTTTATGGCTGGTGTCCGCGCCCAGGACATCTGTCTTTGGAGAATTGGGTCATGCTTTCATATGTGGCTTCATGATCCATGCATTCCTGAATGTGTCCACAGAATGCCTCTATACAGGTATCTGCAGTCTGGTCCATATTTTCAACAGGCCTTGGGCCTTTGAAGGCTTCCACATCATTTATGAGGGGTGTGCACTTGCTTGACATGAGCTGTTGACAGACGTGCCGCACTCCAGACAGAGCAAGGGAGGGTCACAGTCAGCTACCTGTTGGGACGCACCTCCCTGGACCACATGGAAAGAGACACAGAGGAGCTCTTACAGCACCCTCTCAAACTCAGGTCTCCCACACAGCCTTCATGCTGACACAGGAGAGTTTAGATTACTCTGCAAACACCATCATACTGGGTGATGCCAGCTACCCAAACATAGACTGTGTACATTACACAGGCCACAATACCCAAGCTCTAAGATTCCCATTGATCAGACATTCTTTGGCTATGGAACAGGTAACCAACCTTCCCACAAGAGGGGCAGATATACTAGAGCTGATCTTTACAAACATGAGTAAAAACTAATCACCACTGGGAGTATATCCTCATTGTTGCAATCAAACCATATACTAATCACACTGGTGTTCTGGATCCCCACATATGCAAACCTCCAACACATCGATGTGTGTGTGTGGAAATGTCCCTATTAGCAACCGTGACAGTATCGCACAGGATGCAGATCCCCCTTTGAAATAGTGATGATGTCAGGACTGTATAACTATATCACCTGTAGTAAAGTCCTCCAGTAATTTGCATAGCGCCTGCTAATGTGTCTTTCTTCAGTGTCATAACGTAGTTAGGTGGGGGTTTGAATCCTGCAAAGGGAATGTATGAGTGTGGTTTATGTGTGTGCACTATGCTGGGAGGGTTAACTGCCTTTGCCAACTGGGAGAACACACTACAGGGTGCACATCCCTCCTCCTACACACAGATGATGTCAGCACCCTCTAAGTACAGCATTAGTAAACGTTTCTCCAACTACTGCAAATAGCACACTCTGCTAATGTGTCTGTTTCTACTGTCATTGCACAGTTAGGTATGGGTTTGAACCTTGCAAATGGAAAGTATGTGTTTTACTGTTGGTGGGGTTAGTGTGTGTGCACAATGATGGGGTGGGATGTGGCTTTTGCCACATGGGGCTATGCACTGCAGGGTGGTCATTACCCTTAACAAGCAGTGATGTTGATAGCACCCTATACAAACAAAACTACAAAACAGAAGGTGTTGGTACTGATAACACATGTAAGGTAACACTTGTTCAAGTAATGTCCACAAAACGGAGTAGGATAATAAAACATTTCTTTTATTCTATACAGACAACATGACTACAGACAACTAAGTGCCAGTACTCAGTATAGTGTTACATGCTACTTGAACATGCACATGTACCCGAATATACCTAGATAGTGTTCTGAAGCCTGAATGTGGCAAGTGTGTGGATGTGGGATGTGTCTGTGTGTGCATTTCCGCATGGGAAGCATGTTTGCTGTGGCAATCAGGGTACTACAGTACCTGATGCACATTACATCTTCCAACTGATGAGGTTGCCTGCACCCTGTGAGTACAGGTAGAGAAGGGGATGCCAGTAGTAAACAACATAGTGCACTTCTGAAATGTGTACCTGTCATGTATCAACAGCTACTCATGTAGGGTGATAAATAATGGGAATGGCAGGTGAGCGGTGCATGTGTGTGGGTAGCAGGGTGTGTATAAATGCATGTGTGACAGAACAGATACATGTAGCTGAATCTACATAACAGCACAAGATGCACATTGCCATAGTCAATGTTAGCATGTGATGGTGTGCAGCAGGTACACTTTGTTAAGTAGTATGGGTGCAGATAACAATTGAGGACATTCATACAGTTACTGCAGCAGGACTGATGGGATATACACACATTTATACTGCAACACACAACAGTTACCAACATGTTACTACTTATACACATCTATAGTCACCCTGTGCATCAGCAACGTGTTTACCTTTACCTGCACCGATGTTGTAGTATGCAGGAGGTGGCACAGTGTCATCATATGCACAGGGTGTGGGTTAGATATGCCCAAGCCGCCACTGGTAACACCAATTGACATGTGTGTGTATGTGTGTTTGGGAGGGGCAGCCGTACAGGGTGGACCGCTGTTGGTGCAGTGTGTGTGTGTATGTGTTTGCCCTAGGTGTTAGGTTTCTGCATGTGTGTAAGCACGCACACAGTCCCACATAATGGCTGCCATGTACAGGGTTTTGTGGACAGCCACAGACTGCACCTGTCAGGTCATCCAAATCAGTGTCTGTGGGCACGGACACGGTACCTGTGCCTCGCAGGGTGCTACGGGTCAGATCCGTACTAACCCAGACTGGGTACTGGCATCGGAAGCAGGGGTGTGTTGACTGGACACAGTTCCCTGTTGGGACTGTCCAGAGCCACGTGCACGTGGTCTCCTGGGGCGCCTGGATGACAGCACAGACCCAGCATTGCTGGGGCTGGTGCTGGCACTTGAGGCGCGCGAGTGGGCCCGTTGTCGTCCGCTGCCACTGCCAGCTGGTGCTCTTGCTGGCATACGGCCACGTCGACGCCGCAAACGCACACCATCGCCCTGGCCCATGGACATCTGGTTGTGGAGCAGCTGTTGTATGCCCCCACAACGCCTGTCAACGACATCTGTGAAGTTACGGATAGCATTCGCAACATCATGCATGCCGTCTGTCATGGCTATGCGACATGCTCTCATCTCCCTCAGACCCTGTCTGGTGTACCTTTCCATACGTGCCTGTGCCTGCATGACAGTTCTAAACATAGTGGAGGTTGACATACCTCCTGGGCACGCCGGCCAGAGGCAGTACGCCACGGATGCCCCCGAGAACCCATGGGCGACTGTCTGCGTGGTACCATTCGAGGCCTCTGCACATGGCTGCCGTGGTGAGGATGCATGTGCCACAGGTACCACATTACCCTGATCTATGCCCACTGCTGACTGTCCATCACCTAGGGACAATGGTGATAAAGGATGTAACGGCAGGATGACTGTGCGCATTGACGGGGTTGAAAGCTGTGTACTGTCAATTGGCTGACCAATGGCGGACCCAGACACACCTTCCTGCACCATTACAGACATTTCATCATCATCAGTACCTGGGGCACAAGATTCAGGTTCCCTGCTGCAGGTCACCAGAGCAGCACCAGAACCTACGGCAGGAAAACATGGAACACAGATTACAGTCTCAATACATATTTGAAAGAGATGAACTTCAATACTAATGCACACATTCAGAAATGGACACATGCACTCATGGACACTAACACACATGCACACTTGGGCACAGGCACACTTGCACACATGCACACCCCACAGTAAACACACACATCAATACCGTGTTACACTACTCAATTTACTACCTGTCAATTACAGTTATTGTGGACACAGTCACCAGCATGTCTACTACAGAGTTACACTACTCTTCCTAGTTTTATAAATTGTTTTACAGATACTGTTAAAAAGACTCACCAGCATGTATGGCCTGCCTCGGTGATACATGGAGGGACCTGGAAGTGTGAAGAGAGTAATGTCAGTGGGCACATGTGTGCCATTTGTTTTGCACATGATACAGTACAGTAGTACACTAGTTCCCTTATACACATCAGCTGCACATCATGTCTGTATATATATCATGATGACAGATACATACCACATGCACACCTTATGCGTGCATGAAGTAACAGCGCACGGAAGAGTCATATGTACATACCAGGAGTTAAGTCTAATCTCACCCGCACTCTCTTCAAACGCCAACTCAAATTGTACTTCCAAAACCACTGGCTTTGTTCTTCTTGGAGTCCAGGCTAATGTCCCTCTCCCTATGCTCTCTTCACCTTTAACCCCTCATTGTGCATAGAAACTAGCTTCTACCCTGTTTCTTTCACCTTGATGTCCTTCTATGCTCTGACCTACTTCTCCCATCCCTCCCACCTCCTCTTGACTGTCTTCCTTCTTTTCCTCACTTCCCTTCTTGACTCCTGCCTCTTCCATATCATTGTATCTGTCATACTCCTTCTACTTCTCTACCCTTCTGAGCCCTAACTATTATGTATATGGCTTTTGCCTTATTGCATAACCATTATGCTTTAGGTAGGATTGCTTTGAAACCAACGGTACATTGTGTATGACTATAAACTGTTTGACTTCCTTACATGTATGTTTATTTAATTAACAGGCTGGTGTACAATTCTATTATGTTGGCTGTCTGTATTGACAACTTGTCTGTCTGCCTTTATTACGGCATGTGTGGAGCTTTTCTCCACATGCCTCTACTGAAAATGAACTCATATCCAGCTAGACTATATGGGTCAACAAATGTAAAAGTAATAACAATAAATGAATATGGCATCTTACCTGCACGCCGCTGTCTTGCTGATGTGTGGATCCAACCTCCATCATGATGCATGATGGCAGATGTTGTTCTGGGGCTGGATCCACAACACTTAGCAGTAGCCCCTCCTGTCTGGTGAGGGGGGGATGTGTGGCCACCCCCCCACCTGTGGCAGCCTGTTGCCTGCGGATATCTGCAGCACGCTGGCGGACATTTCTTATCAAATCACTGCAGTGATGTCTCACCTGCTCATATGTCCTATCATGCATGCCAACATCATTTATCCTGCTAACAAGGCTTTGCCACAGTGCAGACCTCTCCTGCTGGTTCTGGGTGGTGCGTGAAAACAGGATGGCATAGTCACGCACCAGGCTCTGGTGGATCACGCCATCCTCTGCAGCAGAGTACCGGATTTCTTAGGTGCCATGTCTATCTGGAAAGGTACACAAACAGGTTATCAGCATAGTATCTCAACAATACATGGTACACATTCTATACAGGGAGTGTTAACTTCTACTTATTACTGATTGGTTAAAACCTGATTACAGTGTAGCTATCATTCTATGTCATTTGTACTAAGTACTTGGCCTTCAGACCAGTTGTTTTACATTAGGGAGGTTGGTGGCAAGCACTGTGGTGGCAGGACACATATCTTTCATCCATTGAAGTTGGGAACTGCTGATTGTGGGCCCAGTGTACAAGTGTATTACTTCTGGTATGGGCAGTTGTCCTTTAGGCCAGTTATTTAACATTAACGAGGTTTGTGGTCTGCAGTCATGTGTGACAATAGGCTGTACTCTGCCATTCATAGCTGGGGACATCTGGTATCAGGTTTATAGTGCATGCATATCTGAGCTGTATCTTACTGACATTGCTACACCTTGTTTGTTGTAGCAAACACTACATCCAGGCCTCCTGCATCTACCTTTGTTTATATGCTTGTTATCTGTTAGCTTGTTATTTCACTGGTATGCTACTTCCACATAGTACACATCTTTAAAACACATCTGTGACTCACTACTGTTATCTGCATTGCTTACTGTACGTTCTTCCATGTTACACATGACAGCAAGTGACTGCTTGTCATTGTTGCATTTACTTCATTGTGACACATTGCACTTAGGTTACCTGGCATTTGCTCACTGACGCTTTTATGTCAGTCAGCAGTTGTAGGTAATGTCAGTACACCCTCACTCCCCACTGGACCTTGTTTTCAATCATTAGTGATTACAGAGTTCACAATAGTATTCTAGCATGTCCAGAGGTCAGTTGTCAGTTCCCTCCTCAGTCCAGCTGGTGAGTGTGGTACTCCAGAGACAATGTTAGAACAGATGCATGTACACAGACAACCCTCCTCCTAACGACAAATTCAAACTCATGTGAGTGATGCAACCATATACCAGACTGGAGGCTAGGCTCTGTCTAGTCAATACCGCCATAACCAGTCACGTGGCAAAGGGGATCACTCACTACACTTCCAGTCTCACGTAGACCTAACACAACAGCGGACCTAACACATGATCACACATGATCATACTTGTAGGCTCAGACCACAGCTCTGCCTATGCAGCAGAGACCTCCTATGCAGACATCCAGGCAACCACTACCACATGAACGAACATGTGCAACACATATCACACAAAGCCAATGTGCTGAACACTCACAGCCATTAACAGTTAACAACACACCTCATACACCTGTACTAGGTGCCTCTATGATCAGGCACACTCACATCACGCTCACCAGGCTTAACGAGGTGAGGGTCACGGTGTGCAGCCTGTCAGGCACTATGACCTGCCACATAACACAAACAGTCAGGTAACCCCAAGGCAGGTACAGGTATGACTCAGTCAATGTCCATGCTGCTGTGAATGGCCTGACACATTCCTCCCTGGACTACATGACATGAGACATTACAGAGCTCTCTGAGCACGTAGCCCAGGACAGTTTGACCCTGACCTTGAGTAGCATCCTACCCTCACCTAGAACAATGCCACAATATCAAGGCACAATTATCCCTTCCAACAATTGACTGACATACTGGTGTCATTCACAGGTGTGCCAATCCCTGCCATCTTGGGGTGGTATGCTTTGCTAGGGACAGCTTGCACCTGTCACCACAGTCCTATTGACATTTGGCGGAGCCTCCTGCTACACCCATTGTGCCTGTATTAGGCAAGGCTCATAAGGCAAATCCACATCCATTTGTATCACAAAGGATGAGGAAGTAAGAGTGATGCTACTCAACACTGGACGTCTAGACCCAAGGATGCACGCACCCAAAACCCTACCTAGCATTATGGACATCGATATCTGTGCAGTAACATGAACCTGTTTCAGGTTTCACAGGAGCACACCAGTACTACCACGTTATAGCTGTTACCATTCTTGTCGGCCACAACACTTGAACAAGGGAGGGGGGTATCAGTATTCAATGCAGATTCCCACCACATTGGTGGCACAGTACAACATAGGTGTTAGGCCATTGAGTACAGTAGACGTGGTTGGGGACCTGGGGAAGAAACATGGTAGCAGTCTGTCATTTGTCTACCACATGGGCAACGTGGATTGACAGACATGTTATATAGCCCAGCTAATCATGACTGATTCACATGTATGGCAGGGGAGGTCATTGTGCCTCTGTACTCATCCATCATCAGGCCTATAATTGCATACAATGCACCTTTTGGGATGTACCTAACCAGACACCTACAGCAACTGGTACAGGACAACAGTACATCATCAAGGGGATGCAATGGCTCACACAGATGTCATATGCTGCCCAGGTAAAGTGAATCCAGCTGGACTCAGTGGCATACTGCCTGTTCAGTGGCAATCTGTGCATGCCATATACAGCCATGTCCTACCTAGCAGTAATGAACGTGATGTACCTCAGGCAATCAGAGTCCCATACAGCCACATGCTCAGGAGAGCTGGACCTCAGCACTGACATACATGGACATGCTGGAGGGCATATTCCTAACCGAGAGGCTCCCTTCACTCTGTAATGAGCTCACACTACTGGTTAGGCAGAGTCCCTCATTGACTCTCTTCCATAGGAATCTGGATGAGTGGATGGAGATCATAGTTGTACCCCAGGTATCACTTCTATGTCACTGTTAGACAGAGGCATAGTATACTAAAGTCGGACAAGGGCATAGCAGCATAACTTGTGATTGGGTGGCAAAGACAAACACATTCTACTAGGCTTACCAATGCCCTAGGGCAAATAGCCTAGTATGAACCTATGAACTGTTCATTCTCAACTGTTCGAGCTCATTACAGAGTAAAGGGAGCCTCTCAGTTAGAATTTGCCCTCCAGCATGTCCATGTATGTTGTAGTCAGTCGCCACCACTTGCTCAGAGGTGACCTTTGCCCAACATACAAGGCCATGTCAGACCCAGATTTGATGAATATGCTTCACCTAAAAAAATCTAGATCCATCAGAGCCACAAGGCCAGGAGACTTAAACCTCGACACGGCTATTAATAGGACATGCTGGAGGGATAGATTCATCAACCAAAGACTCCCTATGCTGTGGAACAAAATCACGGTATATGTGAGGCAGAGCACCTCGATGGCCTTGTTCTAGAGAAATCTTGACCAATGGATGGGAGATCGCAGATATACCCCAGGGATTACCTCAGTGTCACTGCTCGACAGAGGCACAGCAAAATAATGGGTATGGTTCCCCATACTAAAGGGGTGGCGTAAGCCACAAAACTATGGGCTACTCTTGTAAATGCCCTCGGGCAGATAGCCTAGTATGAACCTATGAACATGTGTGTACTGCTATAGTACTTCTGCCATATGTTGCATGTGTGTGTGTTGTGGGGATGCACAGGTAATGGCCAGATACGCCTGCACAGGTGACACGTGTGACACATTCTGGGTGTTCATCCATACATACTGGATGTGTGCTGCCATCCAACCCTGTGATGTGGACACAAATTACTCAGCCTGGATATACATATCTGAACAACACCACAAGCACAATACACTACCTTGCTATGTATGCATGTAATTACACAGTTATTCAGTAGTTATGACAGTGATGCTATCCATGCAGCCCACTGGGCCAGTGGAAGCCACAACACACACCGCCAGCACATTTGCATATGCTTACCACAGACATCCCACATACTGCATGTACTGTGCACACAGTTATCTAACCCAGAACAACTGCACACCACTTATTAATCCTGTCCAGTGGACTACAGATACAGGCATATTGTATAACAATAGTAGGAGGCTACTGCAGCACAGGGCAGATTCACATGACGGGAAGGCATCTGTTGTCTGCAGTGTTAAGATGCTTCACATTCACCAAATGCACAGATATTGCCAACAATTTTGAAGACAGTTTAGGTGCAGGTACCCCCCCCCCATTGTCCTACACACGTGTTATTAGTTATCCCAGATGACTGTAACCTCCCTATCCTCTCACATGTCCAGGTGAGAGCCACCCTCATCATTGCAGAACACATACAATTAGCAGGGCTGTTTCCATTAACACTACTCTAGTATGGGAATCCAGTAATTGGGACTATAAAAGTCTGCCTGACATGCTTTGGGTAGTAGACATACTATATTGCCTTTATCTTCATTCCTGCTATTACATGTTCCACTTATTTAGCACTATATTCCTGTATGAGAGTCATGGCTTAGTGGTAGGTCATACAGACTAGTGTTACAATGGTCTTGTGGTAGGGCCTACTAGTATGCTCATATTCTGCTTTTGGGTTGAGTATAGGGCCTATCAATCACAGTGCTAGAGGCACCTTTAAGCAGTTAAAGGGCTTAGTAGGTCTCACAGGAGCCAGGCTGTGTTGCAGATTCTGGTTGCTGCATATATCTTCACTGTTTCCTGTAGTGAGTGTGTATGGCTAGTGAGACCTACGATTATATTTCATATGTATTAATATATATTTATATATATGTATGTGTTGATATACATACCTTCACATATGTACATTACCTTACATTATTATGTACAAGCTAACAGGTAGCAGGGCTGTTTCTGCTCACACTGAACTAGTATGGGAATCCAGTAATTTGGCCATTAAAACTCTACCAAACATGCTTTGGATAGTACATCTCCTATATTACCTTTATACTGATTCCTACTATTACATGTTATATTTATTTTAGCAGTGTGCTCTTCCACAGCAGGCATGGCTTAGTGGTAGGTCAAACAGACTAATGTTACCTAGGTCCTGGTTTCAAAACTGACAGTGGGAATTTTTTACTTTGCAAACTTTCAAACTGAGTACAGGACCTGTCAATCAAAGTGTTGAGGCCACCTGTAAGCAGTTAGAAGGGTAAGTAGGTCACACAGGGGTCAGGCTGTGTTGCAGATTCAGGTTGCAGCAATTATGTTAACTTTTCCTGTAGTGAGTGTGTATGGCTACTGAGACCTACGATTATATTTCATATGTATTAATATATATTTATATATATGTATGTGTAGATATACATACCTTCACATATGTACATTACCTTACATTATTATGTACAAGCTAACAGGTAGCAGTGCTGTTTCTGCTCACACTGAACTAGTATGGGAATCCAGTAATTTGGCCATTAAAACTCTACCAAACATGCTTTGGATAGTACATCTCCTATATTACCTTTATACTGATTCCTACTATTACATGTTATATTTATTTTAGCAGTGTGTTCTTGTAAAGCAGGCATGGCTTAGTGGTAGGTCATACGGACTAATGTTACCAAGGTCCTGGGTTTGAGACTGACAGTGGGAATTTATTTTTCTTAGCAAACTTTCGAACTGAGTACAGGACCTGTCAATCAAAGTGCCATAAAGGCACTTTTAAGCACTTTAAACCAGGTCTGCACTGCTTGCGCTGAGCTCACGCATGCGCACTGGCGGTGAGCTCCGCTAACACAAGCACACCCGCGCTTATTTCTTTGAAAGAAAGAAAAAGGGTGACAGGAAAGTGGTGATAAGCGGTCACAAACCGGGTAAGACAGTAGGGAAAGAAGTGGGATTTGCAGGAAGGGTGTAGGTAAGGCCCATAGATGCCCATGTCTTTTGCAGCAACAGCTGTATATTTCTATGTATTTTGGTGAGACATTTGAAACCTTCCACCTCTGAGAGAGGTGTCAGGACAACATTAATATTTGTTGTACAGCCAATTGTAATTAACAGTTTAGATGTCCAGCGGACATGTCTGCGACATGGACAGCTATGTATGGGCGTAATTTTTGTGGGACAGAGTGCCCTTTTTTTTTTTTTTACAGGTGAGAGTGGTATGACAGGTGAAGGAAGTCGGTAAAGCTGGGGAGGTAGGTTGGGTAGGTTAACAGACAAGACAGACAAGACGATACAGGGACGGTGTATGACACACGTGGGGGTTACACAATTGACGGGACGGAGGTTGGGATATCCGAGATGCACGAGCCCACAGATGGCAACAGTGGAACTGATATCCCCACCCATAGGCAGTTGCCACTGTTCCTTCACAGCCCAGGACGGGCTGTGCTGGGGCTGTGTGGGCGGGGCAATGGCCGGGCCGTTAGCTGTGCCACACGAGCCTCGAGCTGGCGTGGGGTCCAAGAACAGTGTCTTGGATCTCCCTACACACCACAGACCGGACACCGCTGAGGGTGAGTGGACGAACCCCTCCGGCCACACTTGCAGAGGGGGGACGGGCCCCATCCCCTGCAGCACTTCCACCCGAAGGTAGCACAGGGACACCGAGGGGGTCCGGCCTGGGCACTAGTGCCAGGTGCAGTCACCAGCTGAGGTGGGAGAGGTGGGTCCGCTGGGACCTGCCTTCCCAAGCGTTCTAGGTTTGTGAGTAGTTATGTTAGTTTGGGTTAGTGGCATTTTATTCCATTCAGATTAGTTGTAACAGCATGCATTGGTATTCCCATCAAACAAACACCCAGATATGGACACCATTGAGCAAGGGGCATATCAATATCACATGCATTATTTGAACAGCAAAACACAGTCAAACGACATGCAGGGTTGATTAATGGCAACAGGCCATCGTATTTGCAGGTATGAACAGGGCACATGCACGAACAGACATGCATATATGTTTGGAACGGACAAATGTCCATGATTAATGAAATGTTCACATATCATTATTTAGTGGATGTTGTTATATGGAATTACAGGGTTGGGTGGGGATAGAAAGTGATGACACATTCATATGTTAAACATTAATTCACATTTATCATAGATACACAATTAAGTTGAGGCTGATGTTTCAAAATAATCTTTATTTGACTGTCATGCTACACCTGTTACACATACATCACTATCCTACTTATTTTGAATTTGATCAGATACATCATCCTGCTACACTTTGATGACAGGACAGGGGACAACTATGGCTGTTTAGTCTGTCAGATAATCATTCATTCTATCTGCAAATTGTTTACTGTTATCACCATATACAGATTTTGAGCTAGACATTCAGATTCAGACACACTGAAATCAGTTTGGGATGTTAATTTGTACTTCCCACATGCATTTAGTTCTGTAAAACACACTGAGGCTTATATATTCAGGGGTTATTACTACTTTATTTATTCATACATGAGCATTTCTGTCACTCTCATACATTCTGCAACTTCACAGTTCAGGTTGGTACTTCTAGGCTTTGTTCACATATTAGACCTGTGGTGATTCAAACACTTTCCAACAGCCTCACTTCTGTCATGATTCAGCATTTCAACAGGGGATATATCTGACATGTGACTACCTCAGATTCTGAAGCTGTACTCTTGAGACTATACTGCAGGTTACAGTATATTTAATTAATGATGGGACATCTGTATTACAGCACTGTTTAATTCTATCAATTATATTTCCAGTTACACTTGCATACTGATGAACTTGTTGCAGCCATACCTGCAGATGTTCAATTCCTGCTTGCACATTATATTACTTTTAATCAATACACTGCACTGTTCTGATACATGGTACATAATAATATTTATTTACAAGTACTGGGTGGGGTTACTAACCTGCATGGTGGCGCAGCCGCACCAGCCTTCTGGCGTGCATCTCGACATTCGCAGAGCGGACACCTGCAGCTGTAATACAAAGGGAATAATATTGGACTACACATCTCCATGGTATCAGCTGGTTGAAATCCTTACATACATGGGTAAAATGTGACTTACTCAGTAGTGGGCCGTTGGGCATTTGCCGGGCCTCCTGGATCCAACGGTTCAATTGGTCCTGCTTGCGTCTCTTCAGGTCCGCATGGTGGTGACGGACCTGCTCACCAGTGCGTGGAATGCCAGTAGCACTGGTCAGCTCACGAGCCAACTGGTCCCACGCCTCAGCCCTATATACTCCCCATGAGACCTGGCCCTGCATGAGTTGGGCCTCGTGATTATGGACAAGGAGCCAGACCATGTATCTGGACTCCTCAACGCTAACGCTGTGCTCGAAAGCAACGTCCCTCACCTACTCCACTCATGCTGACTGCAAGTCTGTTCTACAATCAGTTATGCTGTGTATTCCCGCCTATGGGGCTTATATATGCCGCTTTTCCGCACATTTCTCTGATTGGCCGTTTTGGAATTGTATCTACTTCACTGAAAATGCTTTCTCATGCTCCATTCTGGGTTTTATCCCATATATATGCTATTTCTGCTTTTCTAGGTATTGCTGTCATGGCTTGGTGGTTTAGTTCCTTGACTCTAGTGCATGGTATCCTGTGTTCGAATCTGGCAACTGCTTTTTGCTTTTCCTGACAGAAATGAGTTGAAGACCTGTCAATCAAACATGCCAAAAGCACTTTTAAGCACTTTAAACCTGTTCTGCGCCGTTTGCGCGGAGGTAACGCTTATCACTGGCAGTTAGCTTGTGGGAGCGGCGCAAAGCGGTGTCGGCTGGGATAAATCTTAATTGGCTAGTGACACACATGTTCAGCTAATTGCACACAGTTTCAGCCTGTTTACCCGCTGCTTGGCAACGGGCACGCAGTTTGCAGCTTTTTAAACACTACTCAGCTACGGGCACTCTGTCTCACGGCAGCTTAGCTATCAGTACATTTCTGACTATTTTTATTCTTATGTTACTTCAAAATATATGCTCTGTTTCATTCCATTTTACAAAAGGGAATACATTTACATTTGTACAATACTGTCTGGGGGCTTTTTAGTGCTTATTTACAAAAAGTAAAAAAAAGGTTGTTGTAGGGGCTCAAACCCTGCCTGCCTACTCATAGGGCGGGTACTCTACCACTAAGCTATTATTTCTTGGCTTACTTTGCATATTTAGTTCTTATATCCTTTTCCACTGACTGCTAACTGTGATTGCGCTAGTAGCACACCAGCACACAGTAGCAAACATTTACGGGTTTAACAAAAAAAAAAAAAGGTTTTCATTTACTTTTATGACATCTCTTCACTTTATACACTGATGGCCAGTCGGGGCATGTGTTGTATAGTGTGTTTATTCACATTTTCATGGCCTTTCTCGTGGCTGTTTACTTTCAGCCATTCTAGTTTTCCGGGGGCGTGTCCACTTGCAGAGCTTAGCCTACAGACACGCCCCCTACTCTCTTACACGGACCGTGTAAGAGTTACTGGTGTGATTCAGCATGCCTCATGCACCTCATGCATATGCATGACATGCTGACATCACACAGTTTAACTGCAGCCTCCGTGTAAGAGTTATAACTCTTACACGGAGGCTTCCTGAATCTGGCCCTAAGTGACAAAGTTAAATGTACCGCTAGAATCAGTAACAGATTTTAAAGATTGCTTTATATAATTAGAAAGTTTTTGGAACAAACAAGATGTTTTGCATTAGCATACATTTTCTGAAGAAAATGTTTGTCATTATTTAATGACTGCAGTATCCTTAACAATTTACATGAAAACGCTACATTTACGAGGAACAGACCACAAATATGATGTACAGTCAGGGACATCTGACAGATATGTTTATACTGCCCTGGTTTCCTACCAGACATCAGCCTAAAATACATAGGGCTATAAACAGGATTTATAAATTGCATACACTGAAGTCATATTGCTTCCTTCTCTCCATAAAAAAGTGTAAGTTGTGCCATGACACTGCAGTACAAATTAATACCATACTGCACTCATTTAAAAGGTATAGGTTATACTGTGGTGTTGCAGTTCATCACTAATATCTTCCTGATGAACATTGCTTTCTTGGATGTACTACTTACACTACACAGACTGGCTTTAGGTCACAGTGCTGCACTGCTAAGCCTATGTACTACATCATGGTAGCAAGTCCCACAGAGATCCACTCACATCAGATGATAGCATGAATGCTCTGTGCCATATTTTGGTAGCCAGTTGCAGAGGTTCATTCACACACGGTATACAGGATTGAAACATCTAAGTGCTATACCTTAGCATCTGGCCAACAAGATCTTTCAAAACAGCAACATCCATTTTCTGTACTCAGACAAGCGCAAACATTTCTGTCACACATTACCATAGCCAGAGTACAAATATTAATACCACAAAAAAGTCCATTTCATATTTTAGTAGTTAAACAATGGCAGAAAATACACTTATTACTGAGCTTGATTTATAGCATTGTTCCATTTGCAAATAACAGAGAAGAAATATTATAAGTCAAAGGTCTTGGCACTCTGACTTAAAATGATACACCTAAGCAAGCTGCACCAAGTATCTTTTCACTCAGCCATTTCCATACAATGCAGTTGTTTTTGTATTTGTAATTTATAGAGCTTTGAGATTTCAAGAAAAAAATCTACCCCAAGAAAAACATTTGACCCGCTTTAGGCTGCTAATTCCCAATTTAGGAGACAGGCTATAATTCTTGTCTATAGTGTTTAGAAATTCCTTTCCCTTGTTTTTTTTTTTTGTTAGAAATGTGAGACTGTGCTTTACTTGACAGAGTCTTGCTTTACTCCCAAAGGTAAGATACAAGCCAAACCACCATGCAGAGCATTCTCTTGAATCCTGAATGAAAGACCTCAAATTACTGAAAATTTTAAGATTAAACTCTAAATATAACACGGGGAATGAAAATGAATTCCATTAGAACAGATACAACAGTGTAAAGGGCAGCTGACCCATATATACTGCAGCATCAGTACTAAAATACTCCTGTTAAATTCAGGTAAATGATACAAGTTCCATGTTAACTTTATACTGGTCTGTTTGCATAATAATGCAATATGTATTTTGCTGTTTTTAAAGAATGGTACCTTATGCTTGTTCCTACATTTACTGAGTGAAGCCTTCTAATTCTTAACCTGTGTTGCTGGCTGCAAACTTCTTAGTACTTTTGCCTGCCATATCTCTGTCTATCTGTCTCACTGACACACTAGTCACTGATTTCTTCATTGACTTACCACTCTAGTTTTTGCAGCTATAAAGCCTCTAAATCAGCAACTGACTATATTCAAAAACTCAAGTTCCAGTTTAATTTACTTCTAAATTCCAGATGAGAGTGATCTCCGTAGATCACTGTTATCTTTTCAAAACATTGGTATTTATGAGCTTCACAATAAAGAGGGAGAAGCATTCCAGATAATGTGGCAGTCCACCACCAACAGTAATGGCAAAGGTACCCCATCCCACACTTTGTAAAACAAAAAAAGAAACTCTTCCAACCAGCAACTTGGTTAGCTACACCCCCTCCCTTAACACAGTCCATCCATCCATCCATCCTTCCATCCACAACCCCATTAACACAGTACTGCTCCAATAAAAAAAGTGCTTTGCTGACAAGCTAATGACTGGAAATACATATGTGAAAGTGAAAACTGTCTCTGATGAGTTGTATGCCTACAGATTTTTTTGTGGGTGGAAGTGGAAAGTCGTGTTAATAAATAACATGACCACTCACTTTTTTTAAGCAACAGAGCCAGGGGCCAAGGGCATAATCAATGATTCAATTTAAAGTGTGTTCCTGCGCTCTTGGTTTAAGGTCAGTCACATAAACATCTATTGACTGGTAACCCCCTTAGTTTCTAGTGAAACCTGAGTTGCATGTGGTAAATTATTCTTTGGCTTTTACTGTACATGGGCTTAGACATTTAAGGCATAACTCTTGTCCGCCTTTTCCTTCTCTTCAAAGGTAACACTGTAAAGCACATTGATAGTTTTCCTCTATTACAACATAAACGAACATGCACACTGTTGTGTTTCAGGTTTTACTACATCTCCACTTAGAGCAGTGAGATACAACTCAAAGAGCTGCTCACACAAAAAGCTTTACTGAAGACCATCTAGGGATGCAAGATCACACGACTCACCGATTAGCTCTGACTTCCTTAAAGAAACTTGAAGCTATTTCATATATTAACACATATGTGGCATAATTGACTGTTATTCTTTTAAACTTTATTCATAATGATAATATGTAATTAAATATCTATACGCAAGTAGTAACCTTAGGGTAGACAGTCAACTAGCATGTTTTTATGAAGTCAGAGAAAAGCAAAATATCAAAAGACTACTCACACATGTACAGGTTGAACATCCAAACCCTGCACAAACAGTAAATAGAGTTGTAGTGAATGCAAGACCTGTGAAACAGAAACCTTAACCACTGAGCTATAGTGCTATGCTAGTGACTTGTCATACAGCTTGCCTGTACTCTTACAGAAAAAGATAAATATAAAGCAGCTTCACAGTGGTCATTCTGCTTTTTGGGGGATAGGGACAGAGGGCTGCCTTGACTTCTGATTACCATCAGGTGGAAGGGACATCCCTTGATTTTTAAATGCCATCTTTCCTTCCATATACTACATGTGATGTAGTTCATGCCTGTGTGTATCCTGAGGGCCACGTAACTATAACATTTTGGATCTTTCCATGGACGATCAGATGGAATGTGGCATTATAAAGGTGTTTAACCCTTGACCAGACATACTAGATGCTGGCTGGATAAGGAAAATGGGTATCAGTTACATGCAGCAATCAAAAATCTTAGAATTGTCTTTCCCCCCAAAAAATCTGCTATGATCAATATGACCACTAGATGGGAGTGTGAGATTAATCTTACTTATGGCTCAACTCCTGGCAATTTCCCCTAGAAAATATCTTTTTAAGAAACGAGTAAGTTTTATGTTACAGACTTGTAGGCGTTAGATGACTGGGACCTGTGCATATTATGGTGAAAAACACAAGCACCAGCATATAATGTATATACTGTTAGGTAACTGTGACAGTAGACATTACCAGTGATACTACTGTATCTAGAAATTATTTATTATGCTATGTAAAGAATCAGAAAAAATGTCTGTCACAGTTCCTCTCTACGAAAATATTTGCACTGAAACAGTGGTATGGTTAATTTTGGTATTACTGCTTTCATGAAACATTACATCGGCATTAAAAGGGTAATAGAGTATGCAATAAAGTACTTTAATTCTTTATAGTCTACAAACTAATGTACTATACAAACTTAAAAGCGTGGACACACACACAGACACACACACACATACACACACACACACATACACACACATACACACACACACACACACACACACACACACACACACACACACACACACACACACACACACACACACACACTCTCTCTCTCTGTCTCTCTCTCTCTCTCAGACCATAAACTGCAATATATCTTGTTATGGAAATAACTTAGGTAAAGATAATAGGTACTCCAGAAATATAAAGGAATTTATGAGAAAGCTGAGGCCGAAGGAGGAGGGACTTTTATATTATGCTTCTCCTTAATTAGTGTTTCTCCGGGATGGCAGCATTACCAGAGTATCACTTCTGCTACTGCTGATTGCATAGTTTGCTTTACTATGGAGTGCTGAGAACCCTTGATGTACCTGTAAGAGTGGGCATTTTATGTGTATAAATGTACGTCTATATGTATGTGTGGATGCGTTTATGTACACACATATAGGTTCATAGGTTCATAGGATGATACTAGGCTATTGGCCTGGAGGCCCATATAAGCCTAGACAAGAATTTTGCCTATGTTCCCTCAAAGTCAGCATACATTTTCACTGTCCAGCAGGGACACAGGTGGGATCCCAGGGGTATATTATTTGTTTCCCATCCAGTCGTCCATGTTCCCCTTAAAGAGGGTTACAGAGGTACTCTGCTTCACATGGAGAGGGAGTCTATTCCACAAATGGGGGAATCTTTGGGACACAAATCTATCCCGCCAACAAGTTCTATTAATGTCACAGACCAGGTTAAGGCCTTGCATGCAGGTTGCGCGAGTGGAGTTTGTCTTACGGATATGCAGCAACTGGGTCTGAAATGGCCTTGTATGCCAGACACAAGTCATCTCTGAGCAGTCTGTATGAGACTGAGTAGAGCGATATGGCTTTTAGCATATCTGTATAGGATAGATCTTTGATAACCTGGATTTAATGGTCAGGAACCTCTGTGGTCTCTCCAGCTGCTGCAGCATGTGCTTGCCAAGATACATGCTGAAGGGGGTATTGTACTCGATAATGGGTCTGATAAGGGAGGAGTACAGGGATGTTATGACCTTCTTTTTCCTGGATGAAATACCCTTATTTATGAGGTGGGCCATGTAGAAAGCCTTCTGTACAATGGAGGCAACATGGTGGTCAAAGTCAGGTTGCTATCAACCTGGGTGCCCAAGTCTCTCACGACAGATTGCATGCTTAGTTTGTTACTGATGTGATAATTAGTGGGGATGACATTTTCCCCAAAGGGGATAATGATGTATTTCTTGGCATTCAGTTTGAAGCCATGTTTCTGGCACCAGTCTTTAGTTTGGGTAAGGCCCTCTTGGAGGATGTTCCCATCACTAGGGGAATTTAATACAGTGCCCAGCTTGCAGTCATCTGCAAACTTGGTGAGCCACAGACCACTGGTTTTGGCTTGCACCTCAGAAAAGTATATCCCAAGCAGTAGAGACCCCAAGACCAATCCTTGGGGTACACTGCTCATTATGGGTCTACTACTAGAGGTGGCTTCCCCTACTTTGACTGAGTGGGTTCTATCAGTGAGCCAGTTAGCTACCCATCTGGTAACATACGGGTTGATGCCTAGCTGGAAGAGTTTATCTATTATGCCTGAGTGGGGAATAGTATCAAAGGCTTTGGCTAGGTCAAGGTAGGCTTTGTTTACCATCTTCCCCTCATCCATGGCTTTGGTGACTGTTTCAAAGAAGTCGACCAAGTTTAACAGGCATGATCTCCCTTTAACAAAACCAAACTGTGTGGGGTCAAGCATTTGAAGGTTGCCAATGTCCTTGTTCATAAGGTCCATGATAATGTGTTCCATTGCCTTGCAGATCAGGCTAGTTAGGCTGATGGGTCTATAATTTCCCGGATCAGTGGAAGCTCCACCTTTGTATAAAGGGATGACAGTGGCTGTCCTCCACTCAGCTGGAACAAAACCGGTACTCAGGCTTTGGTTGAATAGGGTACCTAATGGTCCTGCAAGTTCCTGCCTGAGTTCATGTAGGATGCACCCTGGGATATTATCAGGTCCATTAAGGCTGTATTTTTTGTATTGTTTGCCTTTGAGAGAGCAGTGATGATATAAGGGGAAGAAGGCAGGTACTTGTGATGTCCTAATTTACTGATGGGGAGGACAGAGGGGTGAAATTTTCACTGAATCTGTCAGCCAACAAGTTTACTATATCTACGGCATTTGTATATGTGGTGTCCTTGACCACCAGTTCTGAACAGATCTGGGTGCTACCTTTGAGATTACGGACATATGTGAAGAAGGCCTTATGATTGTCTCTAGTAGATGTGGCCAATTTGGACTCAAAGTTTGCTTTGGAGGATTTCACTAGTGCTCTTATTTGCTTGTTTAGGCTAAGGAGAGATTGCTTCCAATTGGGCACCTGCTCCTTTTTGGTCCTGGACAGCAAATATTTTTCTTTTGTTATAGAGTTTATTTATTGCAGATGTCGACCAGACAGGTTTACTCTTCATTGTGGAGGATGATTTAGTCCTGTCAGGTATTTCTGATTCAATGCATCTATATAAATGTTCGTATAGTCATTCGGTATAGTTTTGGATACTGGTGCCAGTTCCTAGACAGGGGGAGGTGGCTGTGAAGCTGTTTATACCATCTCTCAGGAGGCTGTAATCAGCTTTGAAGAAGTTTTTTTGATTGACCCTAGCTAGAGGGGGTCAGGGGAGATGGTGACTTTGAACGTGACTGCTTTATGGTTGGCTCTTACAAGGGAGGATGATACTGCAGAGATGCTGCAGTGGTTACTCATGTTGGTTAATACCAAGTCCAAGATATTATCACTTCTTGTGGGAGGGGTCGACTAGCTTTTCCAAACCATTTGCATTGAATCTCTGGGCATTGGGTTTATATCTCACCGTCGAACTTACAAAAGTTCAATTGTTGTAATATTGAACCCTACTGTCTGAAACCCAACAAACCCGAAAGCACAGAACAGCGATTTTTTTCTCAAAGAAAAAAAAAACACTGTTCCATGACAAAAAAAAAAAACTTGACCTTAAACTTAAATTGAAATCTCCCAAAGTGGGGGGATGTGACTCCCACACCCCCCTACTTAAATATACCAACTCTGAGATCGCACCACAGTGGAGGAAATAGCAAAGCCCCGAAAATGGCCCACTGTTTTTTTTCCCTGGGAAAAAAGTTGATGTGCCGTGGCTTCACTATTTTCCACTTTCGGACTTTAGGGTTTAATATTACAATGTTCAAATTTGTTTTAGTTTGATGTTGTAATATAGACCCCAGGGCATTTGTGTTCTGGCAAGAGTAGCTCTTCCAGTTTTTGTTTGGGTAGTTAAAGTCACCCAGGATCAGGTTAAAGGGTTGAATCGTGATAGATTTGAAGAGGTCTAGATAGGCAGTTTGGGCATCTTGGGTCAGATTTGGGGGCCGGTAGTTAGCTATGATTTGTATAGGGATCTTGTTAATAGTTAACTGCACCTGGAGTGTATCCTGTGTGTCATACTGTTTGACCAGCCTGGAGTGTGTATGTCTTTAATACATATTGAAACTCCACCTCCTTTGGCTTTACTACTCACAGTTTGGGGTCTGAATGCATGATAGGATGAGTAACCAGGTAAGGCTGGGGTGCTTTCCACAGCTTTAAACCAGGTTTCTGTGACTGCACAGATGTCAGCATTTTTCAGGGTTAGGAATTCTTGCAATGAGTGCAGTTTCATGTGTAGACTCCTGGCGTTTAGCAGCATGACCTTTAATTTGTGTTTTGTTGAAATTTTTATGTTGGTAGTTTTAACCTCATCACTTTTTCTAAAAAAGGCACTATAGAGGAGGCAAGAGCCTTTGCCAGAATCCTGAAGCCCAGGTAATACAGATGCAGGCCATCGCTGGCAAATCATCATGGTCTGTTGATCATATCTTCCCAGGCTGTCAGGTACTGGATCCCCCTGGAATGACACCAGAAACTAAGCCAATTGTTAAAGTCAATCATTTTCTGTTTGTATTCAGGCATCATTCTGGGGGATGGTAGAATGCTGCTTAAGGCTGGGGCATACTTGCCTGGGACACATATACAGCGAGTTCAATCATGTCTCTCTTCATATAGTCCAAGGAGGTAAGTCTCAAGTCATTCACACCAACATGGACTATGACAGAGTCATAACATTATCTGTTGTTGAGAGACTTGAATCTGTATGTGATATGGTGGATTCTGGCCCCTGACAGACAACTAACTGTGACTTTCTGACTTTGTGAGGCACAGGTGTGTAAACTATGCATGGTATGTGGTGTGGAGGGCTGTGGAGATCACGTGTGGTTTTGGCTCGGAGGTTTTGCCTCAGAGGTCTTCTTTGTTTGTGTATGTTTTTGTTGAGGACCTCTACATATCTGGGTGTGTGTTGTGTAGGTGTGGATGGTGTTTGAAGTGTAGTGATTGTGTTGACAACCTTCTCAGTGCCAGTTATACTGGCTTATGAGGGAGAGAGCTTGGACTCTAGGTTCCTAATGTAATTGCATTGCTCGTAAATTGTGTCACTAGCACAAAAGGTAGTTGCTACACTTTCTCAGGATGCCCATATCAACCAGACTGGCAGGAGAAACTGTAGGAAATTGTCCATCCATATTTTTCAGAATCTGAGAGAGAAGGCCAGGGAGAGCTAAGGGGTTAGCCTAAAGCCCAAGTGCTTAAACCAAAACTAAGAGGCTTAGAATAACACTTAGAATTTAAACAGGCTATAAACAAGCAGTAACAAAAGCAACAGAAAAGATGAAATTGAACACTTTAGAGAACAATCCGTGGCAAGTAGCAGAAAAAGCAAGAAGAAGTAATGGAGCAGGAGAAGGAAACAGAAATACAGTAAAAGAATTTGAATAAAGTGTTTTTTTAGTTAGTAAAGTGGAACGGGAGAGAGGAGGAACAGAAGAAAATTCAAGGTTAAGGAACTAAGGGGCTTGACCTTCCCAAATGATCTCTGTATTAGGTAGAATGAGCTGATGAGATGGGATTGGGAGGAGTGTCCCTTATCAAATTTACAGTAGGGGCAGACAACAGTAAAAGCCACAAACTGTACAAAAATTCAAGCACAGATCAGCAATTATATAAATGGAGATACAGAAAAGGAAATAATTCAGTCAAACAAATAAATACAAATAGTGCAGTAAACTAGTGCAGATTTGTTACACAAATAAATAAAAAATATTGCAGTACTGATAAGGAAATAAATACAACCAGTGCAATGCTGATAAGAAACACTGAACAATTAGATAAAGTGCAAAAAATATACTTATGTAGCTCTGTAATTCAGTTTGTTTAAGAAGTACTCTCCATCAGGCAAAAATGGAGCTCAGCAAGATAAGCAGGGATTCAACTCAAATGTAATATTTTTATACCAGCAGATAAAAAACCCTTCCAATGTCACACCCTGAGACAAAGAGATAACACAAAAGCTGTTTTACCAGTTTTACCTGTCTGGACTGAGTACACCACAAACTCCTATTAGGGGTGGGCAACAGCAAAAGCCACAAACTGTACAAAAATTCAACCACAGATCAGCAATTATGTAAATGGAGACATAGAAAAGTAAGTAATTCAAACATATAAATAAAAACAGTGCATTAAACTAGTGCAGAACTGTTACACAAATAAATAAAAAAACAATGCAGTACTGATAAGCAAATAAATACAACCAGTGCAATGCTGATAAGAAACACTTATGTAGCTCTGTAATTCAGATTGTTTAAGAAATACTCTCCTTCAGGCATAAATGGAGCTCGGCAATATTAATACATAATCCAAGCATATTTAAATATTTATTTAATTTCCTAATTCCATTGTTCCATCCATTTCTTATTCTTAGTAATTAAACCTATATCATCTACATAAGTAAGAATTATTGGAATACATACTCCTTCTATCATCTGACATTTTTAACTCTCTATTCATTTCATTAACAATCAGATTTATAAGTAATGCAAATTAAATGTTAATTGCCGGACAACTCTGCTTTATCTCAAATTCCATTTTTATTTCTTCACTTAGTCATCCATTTAATATTACTCTTACATTATTATTCTATACACTGATCTGATAACTTCTATTATTTTATCACTTGTATTATAATCTCTTAATATATTCCATAGTTCATTATATTGTATCCTGTTGAATGCTTTACTTGCATCTCCTACTGTAATTTTAGTTTCTACCTTTTTTATTTATAATATCATCTATTACTTTTCTTAGTATCCATAATAAATCTTGACTTCCTTTCCATTTTTTCCAAAAATCGTGCCCTCCAGCAACTTATCCACACCATTTCCTAATCTTTTCTCTATTATTCTCATAAATAATTTATAATCCATATTGTTCAATCTTTATTATTCAATACTATTTGTCTCCACTTTTTAATATCCTCTTTTCGCCTTTTTTTACAGGTAAATTTCATAAGCCCCATACATATCTCTTTTTTAGCTATCCCTTTTTCTAACCAATCATTCAACACTTCCACAAAATATACTTTTTGCCATTATTCAATATTATAATACAGTTCCATCAGTTCCTGTGGCTTTTTCCATATCCAATTATTTTAGAATTTCACTAAGCTCTCCTACATTTATATTTTCTCTATAATTTCATTATCTTTCCTACTTTATTTTCTTTCCATATTTGCCCCTCTTTTATCTCCCTCTTTTTGTATGTGTTTTTTATATACCGCTTTATTATCTCAAATATTTTTCTTGTGTATTCACCCTTTCTCCTTCATTATTTTTCAACTCCATTATTTTCATCTAATTTTCTCTCACTCTCTTACTCAAATATGGAGCCATTTCTTCTTGTTTCCTTGTAAGAAATACGTTTGTTTATATAATATTGTTTAGTCTTCTCCTGATTCATTTCATGTATCTCTTTCTCTTTTTCATATAAACTTATATTACTTTTAATACCTTTCTAACGCGGTGGTGGTGCAGCAGTAGCATTGTCGTCTCACAGTAAGACGCTGTCCGGTTTGATTCTCAGCTAGAGCGTCTTCTGCATGGAGACATGCATGAATGGCCGTACCTTCGTTGAAGGTTGTGTGTCAGGGCTGGTAACTCGGCATGTAAAAATCAACTACCAATCATTAGCGGACCAGAGTTCTGCTGTGGCGACCCCTAACCGGGAAAAGCCAAAAGACACAACAACAACTTTTAATACCTTTCTAAATACTACCTTACTTAGTAACTTATATTTCTGTTTTTTTTTCCCTTCTTCTCACCACTTGACATTTTATAAAACATTTTTTATATTTTCTTTAATGCTTATCCACCAGTCAGTCTGGTACTCATAGAAAATTCTCATTTCTACATGATCTTTCCATAACTGATCATTTCCCTTTCTATCTCCCTTATCTAAATTTTTCTTGTTAAATCTTTTACTACCTTTGCCTAACCTTATATATTATTCCTTTTCTTTTACTTCTACTCATATAGCTAGATGATCTGAAAAACCTGTTTCCTTTATTCCTTCTTTTATAATGTTTAAACTATCAGCTATAGTAAATAAGCAAATTCTGTGTTAATCAAATTTTTTTGTAAGTCCAGTGTTTATACCCCATTACCAAGCTCTTTCTTTTTCTTAAATCGCAATTAAAATCTCCCACTAATATTATTTCCATATTCGCATCTACATAATTTAAGTTTTTTAAACATTTCCTCTCTTTCTTTTTTAGTAACAAATGGATACATTGCAATAATTCTATATACGTCTTTCTTATACCTTATATCTAATGTTATTCTACCTAATTCCACTATAGTATAATCTAAGATTTTAACTGTTTCATTACATAACACACTAATACCTGAGTATGTATTTTTCCCATATTCCAAATAATACGTTTACCCCATAGCTCTTCCTTCTGCAGCCTTTCTTCTTCTGTTAATATTCTTGTGTCTTCTAGAATAATTACATGCATATCAAGTAACATACACCATTCTAAAACACCTAACCTTTTTTAAAATTCTTTATGCGATTAACATTTATTGATAGGATTTTCAGCTTATTTCAAATTGATTGTATTCTTCCAAATTGCCCCTTGTCTTTTTTTTCTTTTCTTTCAAAATCACACTTTTAAATTTCATTTTTCTTTCACCCTTTTCCCCATGGAATTATTTTTTCTCTCACTGTTTTCAAGCTTATATCCACTTTGTTACTTGTTTGCAGTACTAGTTCCTCATCTTCATTATTTTCATTTTACTCATATATTATTTTTTCTTTATTCTCCGCTTGTGTGACATCCTGTTTTTCATGTTCATGTTGTACACATTTATCTTTATCATATACATATTCTTGTATTTGTTCTTGTTCTTCCACTTGTATCTGCTCATCACAATTTACCCAATCATGCCCCATTTTCCCACATTTTTACACCTTAAATCACATTTTTTCTTTATGCCCCATCTTTCCAAAAAACATTTTTTTCTTATCATACTTACTTATTAAATTATCATTCTTTGCACAAAAAACAAAACAAACAAAAAAAAAACATTTTTGGGCTGACCCCTATATCTGACAAAACCTCTATTACCTTCAACAGTTATTTCACTTGGAATATGTACAATTTTTTCATTTTCCTTTTTCAAAATCACCTCACAATCCCACCCCCAGTCCATAAACCTCTGTCTTCATATATTATTGTAGTGTCTATAACTTCTTTACATGCAGTTTTAAATAGTTTTAATGCTTCTTTATCCACTCAGTTTGAAATTACACAGCAATCTCTTTTCTGTGTCCCTTTTAAATGTTTGTACTATATAAGAGTCACGAACTTCCTCTTTTAATATACTTCCACAGTTCAAAATCAGTAAAAATGTAGATCCAAGTAAAATCAAAGTACAAATTAAGCACTTTCACCCATTTGTATGAGCCGTATAAAAAGGGTGATTATTTCAATGTTTATATGTCCTGATGAAGCTTGGGAGATTCCTGGGTGAAAGCGCTTAACTTGTAGTACTGTGATTTTACTTGGATCTACGTTTTTACTGATTTTGAACTGTGGAAGTATATTAAAAGAGGAGGTTCGTAACTCTATAGTGATGTTTTGTGTTTTTGAACTGTTTGCTGCTGTACATTTGGATTTTTGTACTATATTAGAGTTTCAAGGATTACAGTCTTTTTTTTCAAACTTCTCTAAAAAAAAACTTTCCATATACTGTCCTGTCTTGAACAAAATATCACAGTAAGTCTCTTTATTAAGATGAATAAAGGCTCTTACCTCTTTAGATGATATTTCCAAAGCTGCAGTCACTGTATCCCATACCTCATATCTCTCAAATTCTTTCTGTTCTTTACTACTAAGCCACACAACAAATTTCTTTTTCACCATCTTTTTTTCCTTCTCCTTCTTCTACTCGCTTCTTAGCTTCTTTCACCATTAGTGCATATGATTTTTTCTTTTCTACTATTTCTCTCAACTCCTCTTCTTGTATTTTGTCCATAATTTTGCCCCAAGAAGCTGCCACTTATTTTATTTATTTTGTCATTTGTTAATTCACTTTCTGGTTCGATCTGGCTCATTATTTCTTTTAGATAAACATCCCACAACCCTCCCAATTGGAGAGTTGTAAACATACATTCTGATCTCAACACAGAGAACAGATCTTTCTGTCACATGTATTTAGAGTCCTATGAAGGTTTGACAATCTTCTTTTCACTTTCCTTCTTCACTTTACCCTTCTCCTGCATTCTTGCTAACTCATCTGATCCTTTGACTCCATTTTCTTTGAATGACTGGTAGCTTTCCAATGCTGCTACTTTTTCCAAATCCTCCTCTTCCATCTACTGCTTGCTAACCTCATCACATTTTTTGCTGCCGCCATCTTCCTTCCATCTTCTCCGTGCAGCTTAAGTACTCAGAACAGAAACTGGAGGTGTTACAGCAAATAGCATCCCCTTATGCTACAAAAAGAGTAGGGGAAGTACTCTGATGCCCTGGTCAAATTTACCCTAGTAGTATAAATGCCACTTAGTGGGACTAACTTGGTTAACAAAGGATAAATAAATATAAAAAAAATGACAAGTCGAGCAGGAGAGGTACACCTCAACAACAATTTTGGGGTATAGCTTGGGGTGCCAACACTTACATTCCTGTGTTAAAAGGTCTGGAACTTGACTGCATCTAGCCAGCTCATTTGAATCAAGCACTTGATTTTCTCATTGAAGGCTTGTTTTGCAAACTGTGGCTCATGGGTCTACTTGTCTCATATTGCCCAAGTTGAGAAAGGCTAATCAGTGTAAACAGAAAAATTCTCGCAGGTTCTTCTGCACCAGGTAGGTCTACGAGAATGACACACAAAATTGGGTGTGCATACTGTGTTCAGTGTGTCATGGTTGGGAATTGTCTTCACAGAGGTGGTAGCTTATCCTTATGGAGTATAGTATAATGCCACTGCTAGACCTCAAACACACCCCTCATGACTGGGCACATCATCTGGTGTGGGCTTTATTGAGCATTTGGACCTATACTCCTGGTGCATAGCACATGGTTTCTGATACGTAGCATGAGCTCAGGTGACTATTTACTAGAAAAAGGGATAGGACACTCACTCTAACTCTATCAGTATTTCCCAAGCAATGTAAACTGGGAATCTTGTAGTTCTTATTTTATGACAGAGAAGGATAACATGAGCTTCCGTCTGTACAGTCCTGCTATGAGATAAAGATTCTAAAGCTTTGGACAGATACAAAAGAAGGTATTATTCTGTTTAACATTGGGTGTTGGGTTTCTTAATTATCTGTCTCACCTGTTCCATTTCCAGTCCTCCTTTGTGGAACAGGATCTAGAAACCTGGCATGGCTGCTTAGCCCTGGAATGAAGGAGCCTCTGGAAGTGACCGTTATGGTGGTGTCATCAGTGGGGTTTCATGTCACCCAATATAATTTCAACTGTACTGATCTTGTGGTCAGAGCTGCAGGATCAGATATATACCTGAACCTCATGACATAAAGACTTCTCATTCATGGATAAGATGAGGGAGGGCATTCTAGATACCCCTTTCTTGTGCGGTGATCTTATTGTGCAGGCTTTCTGTGATCAGTTTAATGACCTTCAGTAGCATAAGCAGATATTGATCACTGTGGAAAGTCTTTATGATAATCCCCAAACTTCTCTTGTTTTCCTAAACCTACCAAGCACCTCCAGATGTCGTCCTAGTACTGGGTAGTATTGCCTTCCTCTGGTTTAGCTTGTGAAATCTCCTAGGAGACAGGCTCTGCAAACAATTCTTTAGTAATAATGTCTTCCCCTTAGCACTGCTTGTGGGAAGCTAATTTTCCAAGTTAATATCAGATTAGACAGCCATTACCTTGAACTGTTAGGGTCAAGATCTGATCTCAAGTGCCAGTTCTTAGAGCTGTTATGTCCTTTTCTGGAGAGAGCTTCACAAAAGGACAAGACAGTCTTGGCAGAGCTCATGGAAGAAGCCCAGACTCTACTCCTGAAAGACACTGTTGAACTTGGATTTCTTTTTGAGAGAGGGATAAGGTTTTCTTCTTCTATTTTCCTTGTTCTGAAAGTGCTGCAAGGTTTTCTTCCATTACGAACCCCTGTAACTTAAAGAAAAACAGCATGTATATCAGGTACTGGATGTGACTCTCAAAAGAGTCATGCTGCATTAAACACAATGTGCCTGGATAGTATCACTGGACTTGATGGAGTCCTCTGGCACATAAACATTTGAAGTCCTCACATGAAGCTTATTTGTCCTGTCAGGCTTTGCTTTCACTATGAAGTATTTCAATTTGGTCTCTTCCCTGTGTTCTGAGTATTTATCAGACAGGCAATTAGTGACATTTTATTAATTTGCCCCAAATGTTTTGCAGTTTCATAGTTATATTAGTTTGTGGAGGTGTGGTGGGTTCAAATTGATATTCAGGCTCAAGATTATTAAGGTGGTAGGTGTGATGACCCCCTACTTAAATCTGGGGCAGTAACTAAGGAGCCTCAATCCTCACAACTGTCTCTGGTAAGGAAAGCAAGGCTAGAACACAGAATTTCCCCTAAGAGTACACTGGGAACAGGTTCCAAACCTGGGATTGGACTATATGCTCCACTCCAAGTCCCCAAATGAGTATCCACACTAACCACCGCAGAGCACTGTGTCCCATTTCCCACTTCTAGGTATTTGACACACTCACTCTTAAATATTTGATATTCACATATAAAAACAGTCTTGGGAAAGAGTGGCACAGATTTAACTATTATGTCCTCTTTCCTAAATTACTTGGTAATGCTGCCACCAGTCAAAATACCACAATACCCTTCAAAAGGGATATTCAATTATATTGAGTAAAATCAATATTGATATAAAAAGTAGCATGCAGTCCAAACAGTAAGGCTTTTTGGAGTAGCCCTGGTGTTATCACAATAAGCATAAACACTCTTAGGTTACTAAAAGTATTTTTTAAATAACCAGCCACAATAGAAGGTAGTAAAATATTTAATAAACAAAAATTATTTAAAACATATACACTGAATAACTGATTTCAATAAACCACAGAGTTTCACACACAGGAATTACAAACATAACACTGTAGGATAGGTTTTACACTGATTGAAGAAAAACAACTAACTGTAGATCCCTAACTGTCTCTGTCTAATCTAATTAACTCAGCAATGCAAGATGATACTCTTACTTCTGCAGGCAAAATAAGAATATATGACCATTCTTCAGGCTGTTGTCCGGTCCTCATTGACTGGAATAGCAAATCCTATTATTTTTGTTGAACAGCTCTGATACTGATCTGGAGGACAACCACAAACTACTACAACTGCTGCACTATTGAACAATGGCAACTGAACTCAGCTGCACTTAGAACATGCTTTTACAGCAGAATATTTTAAAAGTCACCGAAAGCTATTATAAAAATTCTACTCTCTCATTTCAGACTTTTGAAAGTAAACAAAAACAGCTGCTGTGAAGATTCCATTCATTTTAGCTCTGGCACACAGTGACATCACTCCCGGTCAGCTGAATGGCACATCCTGCATTCAGAATTCTTTTTAAAAGACATGTACACTTGGTCAGCCAGAAGAACATTATTTGATTCAAACAACTTGCACAAATCAAAGAAACACTCAAAAAACATGCAAAGAAGCTAGTCATGCTTACATTTATAACACAGAGTAATTTATAATTATTTATAATTTATAATTATTTACAAGTGTTTACAAAATTGCAGCCAGACCAGGAGGGGAACTTGCCCTAAAGTCTAAAATCCATCTAAGTTCTATGTATTCCATCTCATAAATAATATAACCATCCCTTATATCTTTATTAACCTTCTGTAATACTAACATTTTAAAGTGGTGAATATCTCCAACTTCTAGAATGTGCTTGGCCAGTGCATTAGTGTCTTTTCTATTATGCATATCATTGACTGAGCCCATACCCTCTATGAGGCTTTTATTAACTTATGTGAGCAAGACTTGAGGGAGTGCTTTTCTAAGGAGTATGATGGTAATGTTTTTTACAACCTAACTCCTAAAGAGGTAATAGCATTGAATGAGTTAACAAAGGCACAACAACTTACCATCAGGCCAGCAGATAATGGTGGTGGAATAATGTTGTTGGACGAAAATGTTTATATTGAGAAAATGCTTGTAATGTTGAATGATGAGACAGTGTATCTGAAGTTGCAAAGGTATCAAATTACGGTCATTATTAATGGGTTTCATTTCTACTTGTATGATTTTTTAATGAATAATCAAATAGATTATGGTCTGTATAGTTACTTTTTGGTAGATCATCCTAAGATACCTGTTATTTATGGCCTGCCAAAGGTCCACAAAGACTGTGTCAACCCTCCATATAGACCAATAGTTTCAGGTAGGGGTTTGATGACCGAACCAATCTCTTTCCATGTGGAGCAAGAACTTAGTTTGAGCTTGGCATCAATAAATAGCATTTTTGAAAGATTCTAAGCAGTTTTTGCAGGATTTGTACCTATGGTCTAGAGAACTGGGAGATCTTAGCAATATTATTTTTGTAACTTTGGATGTGAATTCACTTTTTACAAACATTCCAAATGATGTGGGGATCGAAAATGTCAGAATGTTTTTGACAATGAGTAGTGCCTTCTTTAGTTCTAAAGTAGAATTGATCTGTTCACTTTTAGAACTAATATTGGAGAATAATGTTTTTATTTTTGAAAGATTATTTTCTACAAAAATTAGGAGTTGCAATGGGCACAGTGTGTGCCATTTCCTATGCTAACATCGTCCTAGCCTCCTAGGAATCACAATCAGTGTTTACTGACCCTAGGTTTATTGAGTCTGTGAAGTTTCATAGACGTTTTGTGGATGATGTTTTCTTTGTTTGGCAGGACTGGTATGATATGCTGGTCGAGTTTGTTGAGTATCTGCAGAACAGTACCACCTTTCTTAAGTTTACTATGCTACATTCATTGGATAGCATAGATTTGTTAGATGTCAAGGTGAACAGGGAGAGTCTAGGTACAATTTCTGCCAGTATGCACAGGAAACCATGCAGAAAGAATAATATTCTGCATAATACCAGCATGCACCCAGGGCATATACGCAGAAATGTGGTTAAGAACCAAGTCCTTATGGTCATGCGATTGCATACAGATCAAGTTTCTCAACTTAACGTGCTAGGTACTTTGCGTACATAACTTTTAGAGAAAGGGTATAAAAAAATGATAATGATAGAGCAATACAACAGGCCAATTGTAATCAAGTTAAACCTTATTTTTCTGATAGAGAAGTAGTTAACACAGCAAGCGAATATGTTAGTGAGCTGAGTAATTTGAGTAGAGTGACATTATCATACTCAAGTGATGTAAATAGTGTGACATAATTAAGAAGAATTAGCCAGTACTTTTGGCAGATGATGGCATTACAGAAATTGTAGGTGAAGTTCCGCACTTTAGTTTTAAGAATAATAAAAACTTAAAGCAGAGATTATGTTAAAAGCAAACTAATTTTAGTAAATCGCATTATGAACGTAGAGGCACTTATGCCTATAGAACCTGCAAGGCTTGCAAGTACATATGGTCTACCATGTCTGTTCAGCATCCTAAAACTAAAGACAAAATAGAATTTCGGTTTTATGCAGACTGTACTGATAGGAATTTGGTCTATTGGACACAGTGTGCTGTCTGTGATAAATTCTATATTGGCAAGACCAATGGTATGTTAAAAGAAAGAGTAATGGAGCATGTCAATGATATGCATAATAGAAAAGACACTAATGCACCGGCCAAGCATATTCTAGAAGTTGGAGATGCTCACCACTTAAAATTTTTAGTATTACAGAAGGTTAATAAAGATATAAGGGAGGGTGATATTATTACTGAGATGGAATACATAGAACTTAGATGGATTCTAGACTTTAGGGAAAGTTCCACTCCTGGTTTAAATGGATCTGTCTCTAAAACCAGCCCTTAAAAAGAGTGGCCTGCATCATTGAGTATTGTGAAACTATAATGTCATGTGCCTATACCCCTTCATTTGATTGGTGGTAGTATTGTATTTTAAGCTTGTTGCATTTGTTTCTTTATGGTCTGATGAAGCGAAAGTGCCTTGAAAGCGCTCAACTGTTTTTACTCAACATTTTATTGTTTTTTTTGTGTTGGTATTAAAGTTCTTCGGTATCCACTCCAGCCTGGTGGACATCTTTTTATTTTATATTTTGTATTTTTACATTTGGTACCCTTGTTGTCTCCAGACAATTTACCACTGGCATTCTGTTATTCCTACTTGCTGGCTCCTCTGCCTTTTGTTCCTCACCTTGTCTCTGTGGACATCTATATACTACATGGCCCCACTGGTTACATTTAAAACATTTAACCCTTGATCCTGGCCATGTACCTGAACTAGTGGCTTCCCCTGTTACTGGACGACTCTGTTGTGGTGGTTTAGGCTGCCCACCATGGGTTCCTTAAACCCATGTGCAGCACTGGGTATCCCTTCCCTGTGCAGTGCTGCCCTGCTTGCTAGGTACAGGTCTCCTTTTCTTTTCCCAACTCATTTGCGGTATTGTATTCCCTATCTGCCAACCAGATTCTCATGTCCTCAGGCAAAGTGCTAAGTTCTTATTCCCTCACCAAATATCTGCCAACCTCTAAAAAGTGGTTACCTGACACCCACTCACCCACATATAAAAATAAGTGCTTACTCAGCAATATAATCATACACACTTTCATCTGCCTTGCTTCTATTCTCATGAAACATTTTTCTATAAGCTTCAGGTGTTAAAACATTCCAATAAAAAAATTTCACTGCATTATAATTTAAGCAATCATTATCAGCCAATTTAGAAAACAGCAGTTATAGGTTTACCATGGAGTAAGGGGGTCAGAAACTGTACCCAGAGCCCTTGGTCAACAATATACTGTTTACATATTTCAAACATATGAATAAAGTTATGAAAATTACCACCCTCTGTAAATTGTGGAAGAAATTTACTGGCCTTTATTGCTTCTGGGGTTCGGTTATTCCCTTCCCTATTTCCTCCATGACCCTAGGGAAGAGTCAGCATCTCCTTTTCATGTTGCCTCTGCCTCTCATTTTCTTTGGCTTCCAGACATCTCAGTCTCTCTGCTGATTCTAATTCCACCTGTTTGGCCTCCAGTTCAAATCTCTTTAAGTCCAGATGGATTTTTAAGTCCTCTGAGGAAAAGTTGAACTGTCCATTTTTTGAGAGTTGTACATCCCCAAGGCCAGTTTGGTTGTCTTCCTGGTTGCTGGTCTGTGATTAAACTGTGACAAGGCTGCAATTATTTCCCCTTTAGTCAGGTTGGCATGCACCAGTCCTTTGGCTTGGCACATCTCAGCCAACTGGCTCTTTATCAGCTTGCCATACTCCTCTGCTGGCATCCTTGCTTGCTCTCCCTGACTAACTAAGCTAACAAAAAAATAAATAAAACTTTTGTGATATGAAACTCTGAATGTCTATTGTGTGGCTGCTTGAGAGTACAAACACCTTCTTTAGTTATCACTGTTTAAAGGCTACAGGAGTTTAATGTCCACACCACTGAATCCCAATATGTGATGTGGTGATCCCACCACTGCCAACCAGTAAATATATGACACTCCCCCCACAGGTGCCAGTGGTGAGGATTTAGTCTCCTTGATTACTGGACCAGTGGTGGGTCATCACTCTGCCTACCTAGAGCTAGCTAAAGCATTTGATAAAACATCCCACTTGGGCATTGTCAACAAACTTATGGAACTAGGTAAAAACCTCTTTATAATATTCTGGATAGCTAGTAGGTTCTCTGATAGAACCCTGGTGGTCAGAATTGATGAAGACTCCTCCACAAAGAGGTCCAGTTGACTGTTCTGGGCCCACTTCTCTTTGGCATCTATTTCTCTGATGTCAAAGCCAATGACAAAAGCTTCTGGCTAACAAAGTTCACAGATGATTGCAAACTGGGAGCAGTCATTGAATCCCCCCCAGCATGAGAATACCCTTTAGGAAAGTCTAATACAGACAAACACTTGATGCCAAAGCCAATACCAATAAATATATTAGGGTACCTTTTGTGAAATCTTCTGAGTAGCTACATCATAAATAAAACACCCTTAAAAAGTAGATTCACTAGTGAGGGATCTGGGAACACATGTAGATAGTAACCTAGCCTTTGAGCAACATGTGTCCAAGGTAGTAAGAAAATCTCTGTACATTGCTCAGCTTATAAGCAATGGCATGGAATCTACATCCAGAGAGGTCATCATACCACTGTACTCGGGCCTCATCAGACCCATCCTGGAGTATAATGCCCCCTTCAGTATGTACTGACCAGATACATGCAGCAAATGGAATGTCCACAGAGGTTCCTTACAAAAAGAATACAGTGAGTAAACACAATGTCCTACACTGATCACCTCACAGCCCTGTCTCTTTACTCAGTATCATTGAAACTTCTGAGAGGTGATCTTTATCTGACATACAAGGCATCCCTGGACCCTGTTTTGATGAACATTTTGCATATCCACAAAACAAAAAATATCAGAACTTTGCTTTGCTTAAATATGACATGTTTGAGAGACAGATATGTTTCTCAGAGAATTCCCATTCTCTGGAACACGCTCCACATCCATGTGAAGCAGAGTTTCTCCTTATCCCTATTTAACTGCAACTTGGACCAATGGATGGATAATCGAAAACTCATCCCTCATCTGGCTCCTATGTTTCTGATGGACAGAGGCAGTCATTAAATCACCTCTATATAAATCAAATTTGTGAGTCACATTTGGGGTCCGCAACTAGCCTTATAAGGGCTCTAGAGGTCATTAGCCTAATATGCACCTATGAACCTAAGAACTTGAAACACCACAAAAATGCGGAATACTGTACGTGCTCATTTTTGCCTTTATTATAACATTATGAGTCAAAGGTACAATCTTTCTGCAAATATTCTTTTAAGAGCATTTTGTGTTAAATAACAAGCAAATATACATGAAGTAACAAGATGCTAGAAAAACTTTGAAATGGCATTTTAAGACATATATTGCCCCTAGTATAACATGGTAGGTAATGTAAGCATGTCAAATGTTGAAGATTTTTCTGCCTTCATTTTATTTTATATTATGATTAATAGTTTTGACCACTGAATATTACATTTGAAAATGTCACTATATGAAAGCATGAACAATGTTTGGAAAGCGAATATGACTGAAACTCATAGGCTCAGGAGGGTAAAGAGATTAACATGACTTTTATGACTAATTTATATATAAATAAGAATCTTTGATGCTTATAATTTCAATGGAAAATCAACATATTATTTGCTTAGAAGTTGTACACTGATTTGCATAATATCAACTGTTTTATGTCTGTATAAAAATTGTTTTTATCATAGCTACATTCATAAAAGAAAATCATATGGAACAAAGGATCATTTGTTGTTAAACAAAGTCATGATGGAGAACTGCAAAAAGGGGAAGAATCTAAGTATGGCTGGATAGACTACAAAAAAGCATTTGATAGTAGCCCACATTAATGGATTAAAGAGTGTTTAAAATGTATAAGATACACCCTATACTGATTGATTACATTACAGCGACCATGAAACAGTGGCAAAACACTTTGCTGTTAAGCCATGATAAAGGACATTTTATAATTCCATGGATAAAAATTCAAAGGGAGATATTCCAGGGTGACTCTTTGTCACCACTGCTCTTTTGTCTCGCCCTTAACTCATTAAGCCATTTACTTAGCAGATTAGGCCATGGCTAGAATTTGACTCCCAGAAGTCAACAAAGTGTAGAGACTTCTCATCTTCTTTTTATGGATGATTTAAAACTGTATAGCTCATCAGATGAGAAACTAAAAGCACAACAACAAGTGGTCAAAACTTTTTCAGATGATATAAGAATGTCATTTGGTTTTGATAACTGTGCAAAAGCAACCTTTCAAGCAGGAAAGCTACAGCACCAAGAAAATATCAGTCTGGGACAGGAATGTGATACAAAAGAACTTGAGCAAGAGGGAGTGTATAAATATTTGGGAATTGATGAAGGATTGACAATTAAATATGAACAAATATGAATAAAACTTAGTAAGGAATATTCTAGAAGACTAAAATTAATACTGAAAACAGCATTGATATCTAGGAGCAAAGTTGAAGCTATAAATCAATTTGGTCTTCCTGTCCTAACTTACAGTTTTGGAATGACTGACTGGCCCCAAAAGGTGTTGGATTGATTGGACAAGAAAACAAGAAGGATGTTTCATGCTCATCAAATCATTTATAAAAAACAGTGCATACCGAGATTATATACTCCCTATTCTGAAGGAAGTATGGGCCTCCTCGAAATCGATTACATGTATAGATCTGCAATCACAGGACTGCATGCATATCTGTTGACCTCACAAGACCCAAACGTAATGAAAGTTTTAAAACATAAGGAGAATAAGTCTAAGATGACTTCCCTGCTTAGTTTAGCAGAAGTGTATTGGTGTTAAGAGGAAGTGTAGATAAAAAACAGGCAGCAACTGAATGTGCCAAAGCACAAAAGAAAGAGTATAAGGTGAAAGATCAGATGAGAAGGCAAGAAATGTTGAAAATGCATAACTATGGTTGCAAGTATAGAAAACTATTGGAACAACCTCATGTTGATCAGGATCGAACACAGGAATGGCTAAGGAGAGGTGAATTTAAACCAAAAGATGAAAGATTAATATTGGCGGCACACAAAAGTGGGCTACATACACATTGATTTACAAAGTCCATTGAACATGTGGAAAAAACAGAGAAATGTAGGTTTTGTAAAACAAAATTGGAAACAGTTGCACATGTTGTTGCTGGTTGTGATTTACTAATGACAAAAGGACTGTATACTGAAATACATATAATCATGTGGCAAGATTGTTGCATTGGGAGTTGTGCAAACTATAATACTGAAGTAACTGAAAACACTGGAAACATGAGTCACAAAGCATTATAGAAAATGCTGAAGTTTATATCACATGGGATCATCCATTACCAACAGTTAAAAAAAAACAGCTATAGTACTCCATAAAAAGAAGACAAAAGTAGCATTGATCATTGAAATTGCTACACCTAGTGACTACAGAGTCTTATGTATAGAAAGAGACACAAAGTCATAAAATACCAGGATTTGCAGGCAGAAATGAGGACAATGTGGAAGAAAGATACCTAGACAGTTCCAATAGTAGAAGAAGCAACAGGTTTTATAAATAATAATTTACAATCATACTTAGATATATCACTAGTACATGTAACTCCATATAAATTGCAGAAGGAGTCATTACTGGGCACATTGCAGGTGCTGTGAAGAGTAGTTCTGGCTAACATCAAAGATTGAAACAATACTAAATTCGTGAACTTTAATCATGCATTGACTTAGGAATGGGGTCCATTCCCATCATGGTGTTAGAAATCCAAAAGACTTGGATAAATTAAGAAAGAGAGAATTGATTATAATATAGTTAAAAGCTGGATCTTATAGTTTACATATAATATGCCACCTTTATTTAAATTCTATATATCAATAAGCTTGATACAACAATTGTCAAGATGTCATAGTTATTAGCACCTTATTGAACATTTTTTATTTTATATTTTTTGTCTTCCTATTTTTATGAGATATGACTATAGGTCATAATGTTTATACAAAGTTTATTTCATGTGATGGACAAACCAAAATAACAAATAACTCACTACATTGTAATATATATGTAAAAGGAAAATATAATAATTAAATATTGATGCAGTAAATGTCTCTACAGATTAAGACAATTATTCTCCTACCTACTAGAAGAAAATGCACACACACACACACACACACACACACACACACACACACACACACACATATATATATATATATATATATATATATATATATATATAAAGGTAAGACATTTTCAAAAACCTTATTCATTGTGTTTAAGTCATCTCTTTTCTCTGTCAGAACTCACTAAGAAATTTAGTATAGAACTTTTAATTGATATTGGTAGATAAGCAAGGAGAGGAAAGGTTAATTGTTTTATCTAATTAAGCTAGGAATTAATACATTCTAGAATACATTCTAGAAGTTAAACAAACTTTCAAATGCTTTCAGTATTTTTGTTTATCTTTAAATTTGTGCTTGAAAATATTGCATTGAAAAAGTTGACAGTAACATTGAAAAAGTTGACAGTATACAACTAAGATTGACAAACTATAAAAGAGTATTATTAGGAGAAATTCTGTATCTTTAAAGTATGTATAAACTAATTATTAGTATGCAACCAACACATATGTGGATTTCAAAATATCTTTAAATATTAATAGCTTGATCATTAGTCAAAAAAGGGGAGGCTTTATTAAATACATAAATGCAAATAAAGCCCAAGTTTATTTTTCTTCAGGAAATCCATATTACCAACACAAAACTGAACTTAATTTCAGTGAATTTGACATCCAGTCCACATTTAAAAGCAAGAGAATAGGTGTGGTAATAATATGGAAGAAGAATATTATAATGCTAAAAATAATATATAACTGTACAGGTAAAGAAGGTATGGTTTCAAAGGTAATCATTGAATATTAATGTAAAATGTTTATACTAGCTAACATCTACTGGATTCCTGGCTCAGGAGCAAATTAGATAAAAGATTTATATCACAAGACTTCACCTCTAAAATTAAAAGCTTTAAAATGATCTTGTCCTATTTCAGACCATAATGCCTCTTGTATCATTATCGGAATTAATTATAATAAATTATCATTAGTTAGTAGAATGCAAGCCTATACTGTCAGTCTAGAACAATTCAAAACATGGTTTCAAATTGAAATTGATTTTTAAATACCAGCAATAAAGAAAACATCAAGGAAATAATATAACAGGATTCACTAAAGCATACTTCTATGGGAGCATAAATATGTGGTGTAAGAATGAAGTAAAGCAATGGATAACAGAAATTCTAGAAATACAAAATAAATTACATATTGCAAAATCTAGATATCAAAAAGTGAGAGATATTTGAAAGATGTGATTATAAAACTATAAGATGTATTTACTTTTATGCTTTTACTCCTAAAGCAATGCATAATCAAATATGATCAAAAATAATTTCAAAAACTAATCACATAGAAGATTTCAAAAGCTCAAAGGGTAAAAAAAATTAATAAAAGATTTAGAAGATATACCCAATGGATTCAGCAATCACTATCATCAAACAAATTCAGAGAGAGAGAGAGAGAGAGAGAGAGACCACTAATGGTAGTCAGAAGTTAATCTCAGATTTCTTAAATGATGTTAGTCTTTACAATTGTTCAGATAAGCACAAATAAACCATATCAAGACCATGATGTAAAAAAAGTCCAAGAAAAAATAAGGAAGTAAAGAATAACAATGATTTTCAAAATTTTGCCAAATGTTTATTTCATGAAACATTAGCAGATATACAACAAATAATAGAAATGCTCATGAATTACTCCAGTGCCAAAACAAAACAAAGGTACTACTGATTGTTTAGCTTCTATACCAATTTCATTATTAAGTACAGACTACAATATATTTTTAGGAATACTGACAGATTAAAAAAAAATCCAGAAGTAATCAATAATGACCAAACAAATTTTATTGTGAGAAGGCAAACACAAGATAATATCAAAAGAATTTGAACTGTAAAAGACACAATCATTATAATTTATTCTTTCATTATTAGCTTAGATATCAAAAAATCTTTTGATTTAATGAAATGAGGCATTTAGAATTTTAGAATGATATAATTTACTGTTAGATTGTTTTGCAAATAAAGAAAACTCTATATTCAGATATCAAAACTTATCTATCACAGTGGAAAAGGGGTATCCACTGCTCAATTACTTATTGCTCTGCCAATATAATATTTTTCTCAGCCAGTAGACAAAACTTTAGTATTTCTGGAATAAATATAAATAGAAAATATGAATCCAAGATTGTACTTTTTGCTGCTTATATTTTATTGATAATTACTAAAACAGATGCGTCACTACATGAACTTAAGAAGATAAAAATATTTTACTGAGAGAGATCTGATGTAGCCATCAATAATCATAAATCAGGATTTCTTTGTTGAACAAGAATTTGAATAATATATATTTTAATAAAGAACAATCAAATAAATTAACATATCTAAGAATAATTATAGAAAAATAAATTAATGAAATAAAAATACCCCAGAGCTATAAAAGATAAAAAACAGTTTGATTAAAATTGGAATAACATGTTCTTCATTTTGGAAAGAGATTTCATTTGATTAAAATGGTTATTCTACCAAATATTCTTAACATAATACAGACCATAGAGATATCCCCTGGTAATAATCAAATTAAATTGTGTAATAGAATAATGCTAAAGCTTCTATGACACCCCAGGAGATGTAATATGATTATGTATATGTGTGTATATATATATATATATATATATATATATATATATAGATATATATATATAGATATATATATTTATATTGGCGCAGAGCACTGGCTTGACTTATTTCAAGTACATATTGTCTTCTGGAGAGAGCTAGTAATTGGTGTTGTAACTATGCATGTCTATTGTTTAAAATGTATTGCTTTGAAGTTTTTGTTAAATACCATATAAAAAAGGTGAGGGGCTATGGCCCCCACACCCCCCAATGTGGGGGGGGCTATGCCCCCCCCACACACCCTTACTATATATACTAACTCTAGGATTGCACTACAGTGGGGAAAAGGGCATATACCTTTTACTTGCCATACACTACTCTACACAGTTGCCATATGTACTAAGTTCAGTTCAGTGAAATGAGATTCAGTGAAATGAGCTTTCAGTAATTTGAGTTTTCAGTGATGTGGTGGGGTGAAATGAAATTCAGTGAAATGAGAATCAATGAAACAACAAAGCAGACCCATATATATATATATATATATATATATATATATATATATATATATATATATATATTTATATATATATATATATATATATATATATATTTTATATATATATATATATATATATATATATATATACACACACACACACACACACACACACACACACACACACACACACACACACACACACAAAACCTATCTAAAGGTAATAATACATTGGTTAGATAATACATATATAGTGCAAGCTGGAAAGCTCTACTTATATTATTGTTTGATGATAAAAAGGAAGTTGACACATATATGTTAAATGTAACTGAGAATAAAATGTGGGCAGTGATAACTAATATGTTTCAATGTAATGCATATATAACCCTACTACATAACATTATGGGCCAGATTGAATAAAGTCTACACTAAGTATATAGTAAGTGTACACAATATGTATTCAAGAACATTCTTATCCCATTTTTTGAGCTTTCTAGTCACTCAGGAGGATTACACTAAGTGTACATGTAGTATACACTTTGTTGTAACCTTTATGAATCCCCGTCAATATTTAAAGCTGCAAGAATATCAGTAGGAAAACTAAAATTAGGAGGAGGAAGGTGTGAGTTATGTCTATGTTATCTGTTCACTCAGAACGGTTTACACTTAGTGTAGGAGTTATTGAATCCCGGGGTATGTTAATGCCATTATTGAAAGTTTCAAAAATTGTGTACACATACAACCAGATAATAAAAATGTTTTTACATTATTTATCCCCTTTATGCAATCAGAAGCCTAACTCTATGTGCTAAGAAAGATGTAATTCTAAGATTAAATGAAGAAAAAATATCAGATTGTATAATTGTTTTAATATGGAAATCAAGGAACTTAAGCATATAGTTACTGAATATACTCTAAAAGATATCAAATGGCTAAATATTCAAAGAATAAGAAATTTTGCATCAAGGAAGTTTGATAGTGCTAGGAGTATGTCACTATTTGCTAAGTTACCCAGATTTATTGAATATATTAGTGAAGTAATTTATAATGGTAAATCTAAGAAAATTTTATCTGAATTATATAAAATTGTAATCAAAGTAAAGAAACAACAAATGCCACATTTTGGGAGTTTGTCATTTCAATGTATGAGCTCTTTAAGAAAGGTGTCACAGACCTTGTACTAGTGGATTTTTGTATGGAAATTGCATGGAAATGTATTCGCTATACTTTCTATACACCAGAAAAGTTATCCAAAATTTCTAAAGATTCTAAAGCAGTGTGTTGGAGATGTAACACTGAATTAAAAGCTGACTGGAAACACATTCATTTTTAATGTATTCATGTTAAAAAATATCTGGATATAATTAAAAGATTTTGTCAAGAACTGTGGTCAGATAACGTCTCTCTTGGTAAAGAACTAATGTTGTTTAATCCTTCTTTATCATCTCACATGAAGAAGGACCAGCATTCTCTTTGCTAGTATGTGATGATTATCACACACAAGGAAATAAAAATAAACTTATCTACAAATCTTAGAATTTCTCCAATGTTTGAAGTCAACAATCTTCAAAGAAACTGAAATACACTCATAACATAATGAAAGAGAAAATTACACTTGATAATTTCTTTTTTCTCAAACAATGTCCTGAAAGGTCAATAGTAATACAATATCTGCGACACAGAGACTATCACAAAAACAAGAGATTCAAATTTTCGGTTAAACATCTTTATTACCATTGCATTTTAAAAAGTGGCATAGGTATATGACTAAGCATAATTACTGTAAACACTGTATATAGTTTGTATTTAGACTACATAAAGTTAAAAAAACTTTTCTTTTATGGCTGAACTATTTACTAGTTTATTTTTGAACATTGAAATAATATGTTAAAGAAATATTATTACTTGAAATCAAAGGAAATATGTCGCTGGCTTTGTTCAAGCAATAAATAAACTGAAAAAGGAAACATTGCATTGCTTCATCCAGAATAAACACATATGGAATGAGTAAGCAGCCTTATTTTTCTCCTATGTTTTCATATCTCATTAGACCCAGAGGAAATTGCTTATAATTGGGAGCAACACCACTGAAGAATGGCCTGAATGGTCTAGTGACCACATACGTACAACAAATCCTCAAGAAAATAAAATGATAGAATAGTATATAAGATTAAAATATGGTAGCAGTAATTAACGAAGTAGTGCATTTCAAGTTGTCGTTATCATAGTCACAGTATTAGAAGTAGTCAGTACACATAATTAGTGAGGTTTATGTAAATTTATTATACTGAACCAGTGAAGTAGAAGAAAATGTACTATGTCAATAATTACTATTTTGGTAGTGAAAGCATTACCTGTCACTGTAACAGTAGTAGTCATATTTAGTGCTGCAATACTTTGTTGCATATTGTATATGATACGTCATTGCAGAACTTTATAATTATTAATTTGTGTCACAAAAGAAGAAATAATACCAATAAAAATCAAGACGTAATTATCAGAATGCAGTCATTCCATTAGTACCTCCAAGCTGTGTAACAGTGCTTAATGACAGTTTCAGATTCAATAATGAAATGTTTAATTTTGTTATTAAAATAAAAATTAATTTGCTTCCTACCACTCATGAGTCTATTGGGTGTCTCCATCTGTCTGTCTTTTTTCTTTTTTTACACTCCCATTTATGATCAACACTGTCCCCTACCTGGAGACATTTTCACAAGGTGGGGATGATGGCTCCACCCCCTGTGGGCCTCTGGAGTGAGGCAGTCTAGTAAGTCAGCACCATGATCTTCAGGACCTGGTTGAAGATGTGGTTGAGAGAACCATGGAGAGGAAAGGGCACCAGATTCAGTCTCTCCTCCTGCAGGTACAAGACTCACTGACTCAGTCAGTTGTGACCATCAAGTGACAAGTGGCCTCAACCCACCATGCCATTTGGTGTCATCTCTCCAGGTCCATCAAGGAGGGATGTAATTGAGATCTTCTGGACCAGGGTAAAGGATGCCTCCCAATTTTCCTCATCCTCCCCTTTGTGTATGTCATCTGCCCCCACCATCAAACCACCATAGTGTTCCTGTGTTCTATATTCAGAAATGCCTTCCTAATTGTCTCTACTATACCTTCTGTCCTTATTCCTTCTCCAACTTTTCTTATTAAAAAAATTGGAAAAATGGGGGTTTATTCCCACAAAAAACAAAGTGCCCATCTGCTCTCACTTCCTCCAGCAAAGTATTCTTAATGTGCAGCTTTTGTATTTCTCTTGTCTTCTCTCTCCCTATTTCCAGCTGTCCTATCTTCCCCCTTTCGAACCTTATAAAGGTCAAAACAGCATATCCATACAATGACACACTTTACTGTGAATAAAAGAAATCATAAAACAGTTTGGGTAAACTGCTGCCCCAAGACGCTCAGCTGGACACAGGTTCTCTTGGAAATTCTTGCGAGATCTGTTCAGGCTCATACCCACAGCTTCCTGACAGAAATGCATGATACCATTTATGATTTTATGTACATACAAATATTTCCACGTATAACTATACACATTTCTTCTTCTTTTACACTACTTCAGATATGTGAAACTGCTGTAGGCATTTCATCTCTGTGATTAGAAGTTCTAAAACCAGCACTGCTTCTTCACACATTGTTAATTGACATATAGGTGGAGAGGCACTATCCATAGATTCCTGTTAAGCATCTGTGAAGCATGGGACCATGAAGATCACCCTAGAAATCAACATATTACAGCTGTTTTGAGAGGCAGAGTCCATGATCAGCACCCTGTGATTTCTGTGTGGAAAAAGCATAAGTGAAAACAGAGACAGAATAAAATAAGTAAACAGTCATTCTTAATAAAGTAAGAGAAACTAAGATAAGGAAATACATATGTATTCCAGAGCTCTACAGGTGCATGCATTTCAGTCATATTTATTTATTGCCTACTAATGTCTCTCAACTCTAACTAGAAAAAAGTAACATTTTAAAATTGTTTTTATTAAAAGAGAGTGAATATACTGGTGTGAACTGCAGTGTGCCAGGTTTTAATACTTTATCAGCATAAAAGTTGATAATAGTGCTGCTGTATTACAATACTGCAAAAAAGTCACATCCTTTTCAGAATTTCAGAGTTGTATAACAACAGACTGTTCATTTATTTTATGTCATTAGTAAAACTATTCCCAGTTGTAATTAAAAGAGTGACAGGGTATTACTGGCTTATAAATCAGTTTTCACTTAATAATTAGTTAACAGAAGTGTTTCCCTGTTTCATTATAAATGTCAGAAGTGCCTCATTTTCAAACATACAAGTCTAGCAGAAACTCATAGCGCCCCAGTATTCCTCCTGCACAGCACTCACTGTCTAGAAGAAATTGTTCACCTTTTGCTAAGTTACAACTTCCCTCCCTTAATGTAGTGCAGTAGTCATGTCCTACACCCACAGTACTGATCAAGCTAGCAGAGAAACACTGCAATATTCATCAAATACCTTCCCCATGTTAAATGCTATGAAATGTCTGAGCAGGCATATACTTGTCTCTGGTTCCAGAGGCATCAAATGTATGTGTGTTCTGCCTTCTGTCACACACTTGAATTTATTTTTAAACACTGACGCTGTAGAGTAACTGAGCCCCTAAGCTCATGGTACTTATAAAAAGAGTAGGGGAGTTTACTCCAATTTCCTGGAAACATTTCTCCTAGTCATTATAAATTCTACCTGAGGTCTGTCCTGAAAAAGGGAGCCACAGGCTCAGTGGGATCTATCCAGTCAACAAATGTTATTTATTAATAATGAAAAATAAATAGCTGTTTGCTATTCCTTTTCAAATCCAAATGTAGTACTGTTAAGAGCTACAAGAGAGATGTAACTTCACAGAGAAAATAGACTTAAATATAGGTGGGATGCTTCTTTCCTGATGAACATTTAATAAGGCAACTGATATCAGATAATGGAAACTGACAATGGGATTCATTAACAATCATATAGGCTTCACGCAATGCCTACGTAACTACAGAGCGTTAGCACAATGAGCAGCAGTGCTCATTGAATATGCATGATGCTCATCACACTTACATGATTCCAAGCACCGTTTCGTGGCCAGCGACAGTACTGACAGCCATGAAATGGTGCTAGAAGCATGAGCACACAATGTCAACAAAAACACGTGCCTGCAGGCAAATGTATTGTGTAAGCACGTGCAGACAGCTTATATCAGGTAAGGGCATGTCAGTAGTGACTTTTAAACATATAGATTCGGGGGACAGGAAATTTGCACAATTTAAACAGAATGCAATGTGTACAGTGCAGGGATAATTACAAAGGGAGGGTAAATGGAAAAAATGTACTCAGTTAATGCATTCAAATGTGATGATGCCATAAAGAAATATTTGTCAATAGGAAGATGTCCATATTGACTATAATAAGAAACAATCCTGTTTCCAAGTGTTTACCTATGTGTATAACTTAAAAATGGACATGTTAACAATGATTGTGACAGGGACACAAATAAAAACATTGTAAGAAAGGGAAGTAAATGTGATATTAATGTTGATAACATGCCAAGTTGAGATAATAGCTAGCAAGGACGGTGGATACATTATGGGCCATTTGCACACAGTGCAGTTTTTTAATATATGTATATACAGGGAATGTATACGTGATAACTGACTGTATTGCTGTAACTTCCACTCCATCCTATATGTACAAGGTAGGAGTCGTACAGCAGCTGTGTCGTGCATGGCTGAAGGGGCATGTGTTATCATTTGTTATTGGAAAACCATAGATAGGGGAATATACTACTTTGACAAGTATTAGACAAGCATGTGTTTTATATACATTTGCATTATAAACAGTATTATGATAGCAATCAAAATACACAAGTAACAAATGACCAGTGACGGCTCGTGCCATCGGATTGAGAAGAAAAGAAAGAACATTTTAAAATAAAATATATTTATAAATGATATAATTATATAATTATCTGGCTGGCTGCAGTGCTCTAAGCGAGTCTGACTGACTCGCAAAGTCCCGGAACTCAAACTGCGCAAGCTCAGTGAGTTTGATTTTTTTTTTTTTTTTTTTTAAATTAGTTTATGTAAGCCTAGACTGCTGTAAAAGCAGTCCAGATTAAGGAGAAAAGGCATCAGTGTGATGTCCAGACATCTATGTGGTTTAACCGCACAGTAAAGTGGAAGGGGATCGGACTGCCACATCCGCAGTCACGTACGTGATGTGGATGGCTGAATGGCTACTGATTGGTTCTTGCTCTCTTCCTGAAAAAGAGAGTGAAAAACAATCAGTAGCTCAGTACTTTCTACTGTTGCTGAGCCTGAAACAACTTGTTTGTTTGCTTTTTCCTTGTTTTTTCCTTTTGGCTTGCTAGCTTATTACGGAGAGTTCTCAGACTGAGAGAAAACTAGTTTGGATTCCTATCCTACGGATTCCCACCTAACTTAATTTGTGATTCATTTTTTTAACTTAAAATTGAGGTAGGTGCCCGACCTGGATTCCTTGTAAAAAATTAATGTATAGATTCATTCATTGGAAGAAAGTTCGTTAGTCTTTGAATTGTTACATGGTTAGCACTTAGGCAGGAAATCAGAGTTTGTTGCTGTTTGCACATTTTTAATTTGACGGTGCACTGTTCCGTGCTGACGATGGACCAATGTTTGTACCTATTTAGAGCCAACAGATAAATTACCCAGACAGTGTATGCGAGCACTTGTTTTATATTGAGCTGTGGGCTTGCTGCTAGTGTAGATTTTTTAACAAACAATACATCATGCTCACTGTTCCAGAAGTGTTTTGTTAGTTTTTAAACAATTTTGTTAACTTAAATGTTTGATCAGATTAATCTAGTGAAGTCATTTTGTAGCAGGTAGAAATAGAAGTAATCCAAGTGCTTTTCAGGCATGATGCATAATGTCCAGGGTTGCACGAGGGACTTGTATGAAAAGTTGTAGCAGTTAAGTGATCAATCTTTAGCTCATAATTAGTAAATGATTAGGATCTCATATTGGCATTCAGTATGAAGAGAAAGGAAAAAAAAACTCAATGAATTGATATGATGTATCATGTATCTATATGTTAATTTGCATTTTGCAATCGGATTTGTTTTTTATGTGTGCATATTATTGCTGCATACTGTTCAGCACCCAGATCTCTTGTTACTTAGCTGATCACCATTATCCTTGGCCCCGTTTTTATGGCTCAGTTGTTTAACATTAATTAGTAGTACCAACATGAATTAGATGCAGATGTGAGATATGCAGTATTCACCTGTATTTGCACATATCTCTTTCTGGAATTGAACATCTCTTTTGCAGTAGCCATCTCAAGTCTTCAGATGAAATGTGCAACAGAAACATTTTACATCATTTTTAACTCTTGCTTCATTAGATGCACAGGGCAGTTGGTGGCTGCTTGTTATAGGGAACATGCAATAGCTTTGGTCAACTGCAGTGCCTAGCTTGGAGTCTTATTGCCTTGAGTTTTATCCAAGACCATTAGAGATGTGCAGAGTGTTCTGAATAATTACAGTACAATGTAAGCTTCTGTGGAATGCAATCTTCTCCACTAATTATAACTCTGCATTTTTTTTTCAACAAAGTCCTGCATTCAGGGAAATTAGAGTACCTGCCTACACAGTTACATGACATGCTGGTTACATAAGCATGCTGATGTCTGCGCCCACCAGTTCACCACTAAGTGTGAGCACTCACTCCTACACAAATCAACACAAATAAATAATCCCTTGATTTGGCACCCCATGTGATTTAAGAATGTGCAGCTCCCTGACTCACAGGTAAGTGGTAACTCCAACAGACACTAGAGGTGCAGTGCTCCCTCGTTCGGATCCCTTGGGCTGTACTCTGGATTTTCTCCCTCTTTGCCAGTGGAGATGGCTGAAATGACTAATAATTTAAGTTAGAGTGACCCACACTGACGTAGCAATTTCTCTTGTAATTACTTTTTAAGTTAAACAGTTATTTGATATCTATTTTTATGTAAGTGATAATGTTTAAATATGTTGCCTTAGGAGCTGTTTTTGGTAGCATGCACTTTGAAAGACACTTGCCTCTCAGGAACTCATGGCATCTTGAAACTGTTAATGTTTAGTTTATTGCCTTTGACTGATTCTTTAGAAAGGCATATATTCCTTTATCTACTACGTCTATTTTTTGTGTCTGTGTGTGCAGTGAGTACAGATTTTCGCATCACATTTTTGGTCCATTTTTCATAAAATTGAGGTTTTCTGGCAAATTAGTGGCAAATCATTAATGATTGAAGTTAGAAAATAATGACAAACATTTGAGTTTCAGATTTCATACCCCTTCAGAAAATTCATACTAATTCAAGACCTACTATTCTATTATCTTTTTTAAGTTTATACGAGCACTATTTAAAAATTGTCCTTAATTGTGGACCATTGTCCCACTTCTATTTATGACTTTGTCCAGATTTCTTGCTCTGAGGTTGAGAGGTATGACAAATGTGTCAGGGCCATTACCATCAGCCAGAGACATTTCAAATTGTGACATACTTGTTGCACCCCACTCCCCCATGTAGTGACTCTGGATGTATCAAAGCAAGGCAAGAAGCAGTTATGCAGTGTAAGTGTCCAGAGTATCCCCCCATCCAAGGTAGACACAAGTACTACAGTGGCTTTCATCTGTCCTTGATTTTGCAGAATATTCTGGTTTTCTGTCATATTTTTATACTGTTGATTTATGCTTCTTATTATTCAGAAAATGCATGTTGTTGCACTGCCTGTTGCTCTGTGTTTAAATAGCAATGCTTTAATGACCATTCTGTAAGCTTGTTTGAGATTGTAAGATGCAAGCATGCTTTAATAGGCATACTGTTAAAGAATTATCAACATTGAAAGCCTTTTTGTTGTTGCCATGCAGAGAATATTTACATAACTAGATAACATATAAGCCTAAGGTATTGAAATTCATATGACAGTATTTGTAATAAAAGCCAGGATTAAAGTATTTTCAGAAGCTCATTACATTTGTTGGAGACTTGCAGTCATTTTTTCAGGCTTTACCTGTAAACTAAACAGAATGCCAATCTATCATGTGTAGTCCATAACCTGTGCAGTAATCCTTTAAGCAATTTATCTTGAGCTTGTTTCTTGTTTGCTGTTCATTTTTTTACTTTGATCACATCTTCTCCATGAAACAAGTAGATAGTTGTCAGGCAGCAGGTCTTTTTTGGATAAGAAACATTTTTACAAGTGGGGGTATCACAGAGATTGCTACTTTCAGCATGTTACTTGGTACTTTTATAAAGCTGAATATACATTTTAATTAGAGCTGCAGTGCAAGGAAAAGTGGTTTGAGTTGAGGCTGCTTGTTTTTGACTGGCATTCCAGTAATGTATTAAAAAGTAATTTATTTATTCATGCCTCACAACCTTTTTGTTTCCATCTAGATATTAAGTAAGATGTCATGTAGCCAACGCATTGAAATATTTTTTTTTCTTCTACACTTCATTTTGTCTTGATTGGACTCTCATAATGATGGTTTGGCACCCAGGGCAGCATATTTAATTAAAGTCCCAGTTTTTGTGGTTTTGAGCATAGCTCCACCCCTTTCTAGTTGGTCACACCCCTTCTCATTGGCCCCACCCATTCAACTGTCTCCTGCAGCTCCCCCCTTGATTTGAAGTCACCAGCCGCTACAGCAAATGGCAACTCAGATTTGATGACAATGCAGTATTTCAAGGTCTCTGTTTGTTAATGGATTGCATCTAATACAAGATAATCACAAGATATTACAATGAACATTGCCATAACAGCATGTAAACAACACAAATACATATATTATTTGCATTAATAATTAAGAAATAAAACTTGAGAATAATAACTTCATGCAGTGTTTGTGTAATGTCAACACATTCATATAATGTTAACCTAAGCTGGAATTGAACAGGAGGCTATGCAAGCCCACCAACTACAAACGTACAAATCACATTCATCACAGTGGAAGTATTAACAAAGTTGTAAGACTCCACCTATATGAAGTCATTACATCATATGATTGTTTTGAGATTTGCATTAGATAAAAGGGCATGGGAGATGTCTCTCCATGTAATTGTACACATCATAACACTTGTGGATGTCATTCATGCATAACAGCAGTAGGACATGCAATGCTTACAGTCAGCCAATGTGGATTTTGAACAATTGACTATGTGATGACAGATGCTACTTGACCTTGGAAAGAATGAATATGTTACAGTGCCACAAGTGTGAGATATTTTTGTCTTTGAAGCAATTAAATCATTTTATTGCTGCAAGGGAGATGTGTGCCTGTCATTTCTTAGAAATGTTGTTGCTATACGTGTGTTTCTCGCACAACATTGCCTACTGCTAGATATACCCAGATACATGAGATGCATTAAACAGTTGCCACTGTGACAGGTGAATGGCAGTCAGGCACAATGTGTGGATAGTCATGGATTTGAATACATGCCTTTCTAAGGCACAAGCATACAGACCATAGTCTCATGTCCTCACATCACAGGAAAAGCCTTAGTAGTTCTCATGGGAAAGATAAATGTCATCTCTTGGCATCATCATCATCAAAGAAAGCATTTCTGTTTGAAAAAGGAACAAAAATAATTGTAAAATAAATCTCCATCCATAGATGTACACAGCAGATTGTTGTTGCTACAAGTGAGTCTAAGGAGTAGTGACTGTATTTGAACAGACTACCTAAGATCACAAAGTACAGAATACTGCCTGAAACACACAGACTACACGAGATATTCTTTTACAATTGTGAATTTGAATGGATAACATCACCACTCTTTCATACGTTGATGTTCTAAAAATGTATGAAGGCAGTTGAAATGCACAGAAACGTTATACAACTCCACATACTACACGCATTATAAGCCTTTTCAACACAGCACAACAGACAAACACCCACAGACAGTAGTCCACCATTGTTGGATTTAAACCTCCAGCCTTTGTACTTAGTCTAGAGAGTGCAGTATTAACAGCCAGCACCACAGGGCAACTCATATGAGCAATTTGATGTGGTTCTTTTTTGATAGCATGGGTAATACACATCTATAGGGTAATCCCCTGCTTGGAAAAAATACCTTGCCTAAGTGGAATTTTACTTAAGGGGTGTTGTCACAGATGGAAATGTACATAACAGGACACACACTGACATTATTTACCCAATGCTGGATTTGAACCCCTTATCTATCACAATCTATATAACACAAAATTAGCCGTAAGTGCCATAGAAAAACTGAGTTGTAAGGCCACAGTGTTCACTTTTGACATGCTGACCCCATCAGGTAGATGGAGAGATGTCTGTGTTAAAAGTGGGATAAGGGGATTGGCATCCTCTGCCATGTTAACATTTTCTGTTGACTGGAAGTTCATAAAAAAGGACTGTTCAGGAAGTTATACATAACTGAAATTGAAACCACACACAATAGTTCCCTACTGTGATACTTGAACCTCCTACATACTTAGTTATATAATCTAGAGAGCACACTATTAGCCACATGAGCCACATGACAATTCTGACTCTTAAGAGGAAAGAGTGCACTTTGTCAGGATGACTCATTAATGTATGGCAGAGAGAATGTTTGTGTTAAAAGTGAGGTAAAGTGAAGAGTGAGCTGTGTGTAAAGTTAAATGCATTCTTCTCAGAAGAAATGGACACATCACATTTGACATTGAAGCATTACTTACCTGTCACTATACCCTTACCCAGACACACACACACACACACACACACACACACACACACACACACACACACACACACACACACACACACACACACACACACACTCCCCATGGTGAGAAACTGAACCTCCTACGTGTCTAATTACACAATCAAAAGAGCACAGTATGAATTGCAAACACCACAGAAGAAGCCTGACCCTTAGTGGGACTGGGACAGAAGGCACTTTTGACAGGATGAACTCATCAGTGTGTTACAGAGAGGATCTTTGTGTTGAAAGTTGGATAAAGAGCAGCGAGAGAGAGAGAGAGAGAAGTGCAAAGTTCAGTGCATTCTCCTCAGTGGAAGTGGACAAAATCCAAACAAAGAATTATTTGTGGTAATTTTTTTTTTACTCTCTGCCTGAAGATCAGCTCTGCCAAGTTCAATTGCACTGCTTATGGCAAAGTATTAGCACATGCATAATCATATTTTTTAATGTGTTAAACTTAACTTGGGAACTAGCAGTAGTTTGTAGTGCTTTGGGCTGACTACTTGCATACAAAGAATAATTTCTTATGGAATACAGACCAGATATGTGTTAGAGTCATGTTTCAGGTGTCATGATTTACACATTTGTCATGACAATTGCAGTTAATCAATCCTTATATGTATATAACATCTGCATTATGAAACACATGAGGCACCAAGCATGCTATTGCTGTGGAAACGTGGCTTATGGAAACAGTTTTGAATCGGAGGTTTATTGGATGACAGAGAAGGAGCGGGAAGAGGTGGACATTTGGTGACAGGAATACACAGTACAGACATACTAACACATTAGTTCAAGTTTCATTTCTGCATATATTTGTGTTGTGTTACTGTTTGCCTTATCATCATAATTATTCATGCAAGATCTGTTCAAGAGTGGCTTCACAGTAGGGAGCAAACATATTAGTAAAGCAGCAGTGTATTAGGCAAAGGTGTAGCCAACATTTACACACACAGGAGTCATGCAAAGCATTCAAATACAGTTTGTCATCTGGATTCAAACCTTAAGAGCATTCCAAGAAAAATCCACAGACCTGAGTGTTATCTAAACACACCGCATAGGAGCTCCTACTTCACAAAGTTTCCATGTGAGGACAGATTGCAGAAAATTAGAATGTATGTGTTACTCTTAAGTTGTACATTTAACTCTTCAACTTGTTCAAAAATAGATTAACCTGGGTAAATATAGCTAAGTCAAGAAAAAAACCTCTGCAAGTAGGACCAGGTGCATGACAGGAACTGATACAACTGATACAAGTAGACAAAAAAATGCCAGCAGCAAGTACAGTGAAGAGCACAACACTAGTAAAGTAAATACACAAGTATTTCTATTGTATCCAGAAGATAATATACGTCCCTTTTCCATTTAGCCTCCATTGCAGTTGGTACTTGGCCCCAGGCATTGCGCAAATGCAGGGGAGAAAGACTAATGACACAGAAGGGAGAATAAACATAGACAGGGTGAGAGGGAGGCAGGGACCCAGCAGCTTATGACAGAAGCAGGATAATGTTGCCTCATAGGTGCATGTAGGGAACACCTACTCATAAAATAGTGCACTAAAAGTAGTTAGTAACACTTAAATAATGGCTGGATTAGAAGCCTTGAAAGTATGCAAAAATGTGTCCATTATCTCATCACACCACAGAGGAACGTCTACTTCACACACTTTAAATCACACAATTGAAGGACAGTGACAACTTCCTGAAGCACAAGAGGTGAGTAGAGACAGAGACACAGATGGAGAGAGGAATAGCTACTCTATTTTTTGTGGGTTATGTAGGACCATCTGTACGCTGTGTTACTCTGACATATTCCCTCAATAAGCTGTCATACTTTGTACAGTAAAGTGCTTGCTATAGGTAAGAAGAAGGGGTAGGAGACAGAACCAACATTAAGACATAAGTAGAATAAGTGTGGCTTATTAATTCTCCCTGTTGGGGCTGCAATGTTTTTTTGCAAATTATGTCTTGTTGTACTATTCAAATGGCATGTTAATGAAATGTTGTAACTGGAGAGTAATACAGATGCTTGCAGTTAAATATATGACAAGAATATCCTAAATCCAAATCCTTCCACACCAAAAATATAACCATAAAAACAACAAAGTGTGGCTGCCCGGGGATGGCACAAGTTTATTAAAAACAAGAGCTTTTGTTTCACAATTAAACCAGAACTTCATTAGATAAAACCTTAAAAAAGGTCCCCTTCCATAATAGTCAATTGCCATCACATAATGGTGAATTCCAAAGCTTATACACCAAATAAAAAACATTGAATGAGTATAATATAATTAAAACGTAGCTGATAATACATGTATATATATATATATATATATATATATATATATATATATATATATATATATATATATATATATATATATATATATATATAGGTATATATGTGTGTGTGTGTGTGTGTATATATATATATATATATATATATATATATATACATATATGTATAACTAAATTATGAAAACTTATTCTCCCTTTTTAATGCCAGCAAACTATTAATGAAGATCTTATAATTTATTCTAGGCATATTTGTGGCATCCAACAGCAGTTGCCAATACAATTCCTTTAATTCTAATTGTGCTGACCTATTACCACCCCTTTCAAAGGTGGCACTATTTCTAATACATTATAAAACAAATTTATTAAAATGTTGGTGTGTAAGGTTTGTGATTCACCACTAGGTGGTGATAATTAACTATTATATATAGGGACCATTTTTTTCTTAAAAAAGCATTATCTGATAAAGTTCTGGTTTAATTGTGGAATAAAAGTGCCAATCCTTCCGTAAAGTTGTGCCATCCACAGGAAGCCATGCTTTGTTGTTTTTTATTTTATATAATAGGAATATAAAATGTCATGAAATAATAATTTGACCTTCAGCTGAAATTGAACCCATAACACTAAAACATCAGTCTACAAACAGGGGCATTACTTCTATATGCCCCTTAGGAACTTTTAGTTCATGACACCCAGCAGCCTAAGAACTGTAACAGTAATTGTTTCACAGTACTGCCTTTAGTCTGCCTTTATTCTGTATTCCCATAGTGTACTGGATTTAAGCACATTTGCATATACATAACTGGACTACTGCAGCTGAAATAAAAATCTTCAGCTTTTGCCATAGGAAGTTGATTAGCCTTCATCATCACTCAGCACTGGTGCATGATCCCAACCTCCATGCAAATGTTGAGGAGAAAAAGTGAAGACTTTTCCATGGTCATTTCTGGTCATGTATGTTGTGTGTGGTTACACTCTTTGAGCAGATTAAATGTGTGAAAAAGGGGTTAATAGAACAGAAGTGAAAATGGGAGTGGCAAGGACAGTGTAGGACACAAGGGAAAGAATACTGGAAATTGCAGGAGGCTGGTAGGAGAGCACCATAGCTAGCTACTTGTTCACCGCATCAATGCAGAATTGAACAAATAAGTTCATGACTTTGGAGAGTCACTACACCAGGGATGGGTGTCAACAACAGAAACATATTGTATAGCCAGTTTGGACCAAATCAAGTGTGTCAAGATGACACACAGGTAAAGTGGACAGCTATGCATGGGGTATATATATATTTTTTTTTTTTGAGAGAGAAGGATGTTGGGGAAGGTGTTTAGGAATAAGAGGGTTGGGTAGGTAGGGTAGGTTAGGCAGCAGATTTATAGGACATACAAGATAGACAAGGATGGTGACAGAGAAAAACAGAGGGATAGGTAGGGGACCTCAGAGGCACATCCATGTCCAACTTGGGAACAGTTAAAATCTAAAGTCTAAACTGGGAGTAAACAAACATGGCTTTCTTGATATTAAATAAAAGACGAAAAGTTTATTCAGTTACAAACTAGTGAGCGCTTTCGTGCCTCCTGGCACTTCTTCAGACAATACAAACACTGCAAAAATCTCAATGAAAAGGGGTTGCGTCACCCACATTATTTCACAGCAACCAACCATATATCTGCAGCAATTAAAATTCACCTGCTGGCAATAATCAACAAATGTAATGTGAAGTCAAAGACTTCACATATCAACTAGCTTAGGAAATCCTTACATGCAAAATAGAAAGTCTGAAATTACACATAAAAAATAAAATAAAATAAAAGCATTAATTCTCACTTTCACTACTATCAGCAACTATATATATAAAACCATACAGAGAAGTGACGGCAGCAAACTTCAGTCATACAATTTTTTACTTTCTCACATAAAACTACTGACATCAACCTTCTCACAGTTGTAATACTAGAGTATACCAAAAGATGGCAGTCATATACTCCATACAGAAATGTATTCCAAAATTCCTAAGGCAAACATCTAACACTCACATATCAGGCTAAAATTCAAAAAACAGCAAGCATTCCATTTCCTATCCTTTAAAACAACTAGGGGTACATCTATCAGTAAATAATATTGGCAGTACATCACAAAAAAGCTAAAATACTATAAGATAACTAGTTGGATATACCCTAGTAGTAGCAATCTTAATATTTCAATGGCCTCTCAGCTAAGTAAGGTTTCAGGGACACTAAACCCACTTGGAAGATGTCTGTGTCTTGGGGGAATCTATAACAGCTCTCAATTTACAGTCACCTATGAACTTGGTGAGCCAGAGACCTTTAACACTAGCCATGACTTCCGGGAAGTAGATGCCAAAGAGGAGCAGAGTGGGCCCAACATGGTACCCTGGGGTACTTCACCAGTGACCAGTCTCCCGGTGAAAGTAGTTTCACTGATCCTGATTTCATGTGTCCTGTCTGTGAGCCAGTCAGCAATCCACAAGTTATGTAAGTGTTTACAAGTAGCTCAGAGACATGGTTAACAAAACCTGAGTGGGGTACTGCATCAAATGCCTTATCCTGGTCAAGGAAGACTATGTGCACTGTTTTACCCTCATCCATTGCCATGGTGACCCTCTCAAAGACGTCTGCCAGGTTAAGTATGCCTTCTTCTAATAAAGCCAAATTAGAGTGAGTCCAGTATCTGTAGGTTGCCAATGTCCTTATTTATCATTTCCATGATAATTCATTCCATGGCTTTGCATATTAGAATTGTTAGACTAATGAATCTGTAGTTCCCTGGGTCAGTTGCAGTCCTACATTCACTTGGAAAATAGTCTGTTTCAAGACTGTAGTTGAAGAATGCCACAAGTGGTCCTGGTAAATCATGTTTTAGACTGTTGAGGAGGTAACCAGGGATGTTGTCAGGACCCAAGGAGTAGGTATTCTTGGCTTTAGTGAGTACCGCCACCACCTGGTCCCTGATGATAGCTGGGGGTGGGGGTGGGGGGTGGGAGTATGTGGCAGGAGATTTCACCTGGTGGAACTCGAGGTGGAGGGGGAGGTGAATTTTGAGCTGAATGTGTCAGTCAGTAGATTTGCTATGTCATTCTGATTGGTGTAGGTGGCACTATTCCCCACCAGTTCAGCACACTGTTGTATGTTATCTCTAAGGTTCCAGATGTAGCTGAAGAAGGCCTTCTGATTTTCCATAGCCTGTGAGGCTATCCTGGCCTTATAGTTGGCCTTGTTGGACTTAATTAGATCTCTTAGTTTCTTGTTTAGTTGTATAAGAAAGTACTTGTCTTTAAAGGAGATTCTTTTCCTGATTTGGCCATGAGTTTTCTTCTTTGATTATACACCCTGTTTAGGTGAAGATTTCATCAATGGAATTTGTTTTTAATGTTTATTTTGGGTTTATTTCCGGTAGGTATGGCAGCCTCTATGCAGCCATTCAGATGTTTTTATAGTGATTCTCAGAATAATTCTGCATAGGTAGCTGTGGTCTCAGGGTTGGGGGAGAGCCTTGACGTTTGACAAATTGTCACTTAATAGGATGCAGTTTGTCTTTGAATAGTGCCTAACTGTTACTGGTTTAGCTAGATTTTCTGGGTTGATTTTTACTTCAAATAAGACAGCTTTGTGAGCCGACCTCACTACTAAGGATGTTGCATGTGGTCGGGTGGGGAGTGCAACACTCTCTCATGTTGGTGAGTATCAGATCAAGTATGTTTGATCCCCTGGTTGGAGAGTACACTATTGTTTCCAGGCTGTTTATGTTAATAAAGTCCAGGAAGCATTGTTTCTGTGAGTTTGAGGCAGTGTACATTTTCTATAGAGGGTAAGTTAAAGTCACCCATGAATAGGGTGTTTGGTTGGATGATGAGTGCCTCTAGTATGTTTAGGTAACAGTCATGAGACTCTAGGGGCATAGATATTGACCTGCAGCTAGCTATAATATAGTGAAGGACCTTAGCTATGGTGACTTGTTCGTTGATGAGCTCCATGGTATCATTCTGTTTTATCAATCTGGAGGTATGTTTGTTGCTAATCTAAATTGAAACATCTCCACCTTTGGCCCAAGTTTGTGGTGTTGTTGGTCTCAATGTGTGGAAGGCACTGTAAGCTTACATTTCTGGAGTACTTTCTATGGCTATAAACCAAGTATCAACCATGGCACAGATGTCTACATTCTCCAGAGAGAAGAGGGCTTAAGGATGTAGAGTTTTTTGTTTAGGCTCCAAGCACTGAGCAGTAACAACTTAAGGTTAGGTGTCGACATTTTCACTATGTTGGTAGTTTTGTCTCTTTGGTATAGCCTAAAAAAAGGCTGTAAGGGGGTGGATAAAGTTTTAGCTAATATATGAAAGCCGACATTGTCCCGTTCGATTCTCAGCTAGAGCATCTTCTGTGTGGAGGCATACGTGAATGGGGAGTGCCTTCGTTGAAGGTTGTGCATCAGGGCTGGTAACCCGGTACATAAAAATCCACTACCAATCATAAGCGGACCGGAGTTCCGCTGTGGCGACCCCTAACCGGGAAAAGCCGAAAGACACAAATAAACAAACATGAAAGCCTAAGGGAACAGATGCAACTCATCCTTGGCAAAACAATGTAGTGTTTTGACCATCTTCTTCCATGCTAACAGATATTGGATCCCCCTGGAGTGACACCAGGAACTAAGCCAATTATTAAAATCAATCACTTTATGTTCACACTGTGGCATCATCCTTGGTGAAGGTAGAATCCTGCTTAATGCAAGGCTCATACCTATCTGTGACACATATTCCAAGATATTCATTATGTCTTTTTTCATATAGTACAGTGAGATATGTTTCAGGTCATTTACACCCACATGGACTATGATAGGATCATATTGGTACCTGGGGGTGCAGTAACTTGAGTGCGTGTGTGATATTGTGGATCCTGGCTCCAGATAAGCAAGCAACTGTTATCTTCTCCTTGCCCGGCCTGGTGAGTGGGGCATCTGTGTGTCACACAATGGAGTCCCCAGTGACAACAGTATCAAGTCAAGTGTATGCTTGGCTTGTGGGTTTTTCCTTGGGAACCATTAGGTGTAGACTTATGTGAGATGTTTGGTGTTGCTCTTAGTGTGTGCTTTAGTGATTGCTGAGGAGCACTGCTGCCATTAGGTTGCTTTGGAGGTCTTTGAGATTTGGGAAGGTTTATTTTAAGCACTTCAGCATAAGACAATCTCTATGTGTTGTGAAAGGTATGTGTAAGGGATGCAGTCCGGGTATTCCTGACCTCATTTGTGTGTAAGACTTTTGCCTCCAAGGAAGTTGTGTATTTCTATCTCTCACATACCATGTTATTTTCTTTAATGATTAATTGGTTGTTTGAGAACATGAGATAACTGCTGCATTTCCTTAGGATGCACAACTCTACCAAGCTGATCACAGAGACATTTGAAAATTGCATATCCATATTGTCTGGTTCTGTAATAGGGTTGGCTGTTTAGGATTAAAGAATGGGTTTTAACAGAGGTCTCCCATGTTAGTTTCTGGGGTTAATGTCAGGATGTTACATAATGTTAGGATATGGTATTGCTATTAGATACACAACCTAGCTGCCCTAAGTTTATTTCTGCACAATACCACAGTGTTTAACAGGTTTCAGATCTAATAATAACTTTACAGGCACATTTTACTGTCTATGCATTTGCTGCTATGCAGGGCACTGCTAACTGCTGCAGCACAGTGGAAAGCTCCACACAATGAAAAAAGCCCGCTAGCCAATAAATAACCACACATTGAGCACCTCCCAGTGATTTCCAACTCAGAGAGCCCAGGTAAACACCTTCCACCACCAGATGTCTGACACTGGACTCTGCTAATGTAAAAGCACAGCAAAATCAGCTCTGAAGTGCTGGTTAAATAACAAACAATTACCAAACAACTACGTCCCTGACTAATTCACCCTTCTGCAAAGAGATTTGAAGGCACACAGACTAGAAAAGCCAACAGAGAAATGACTATTTTTGCCACAAACTTAAATAATTCATTTAAAAATACTCAAAACAGTAGTGATCATTGTATAAGGCAATTACAAGTGCAGTTAATCAAGAAAATATTCTTATCTTAGCTTGGATGTCTCTGGATGGAGTTGAAGCACTGAAGACACATTGCAGCATTCTCTATAAGTGAACAAAGAGTCTTGCAACGTACCTGATTTATAGTAGAGAAAAAAAAAATGTAAACTGGCTCTTATGCTCTCTAGCCAATAAACAAACACACTTTGAGCTTCCTCTAGAACTTCCCACCTCAGAGATCCCATGAAAACATCATCTGTCACATGAAGAACCTTGCAGTAGCTGTATAGTAGAAAAAGAAAAAATAACTAGTGGTAACTTCCCTTTCTCTAGCATAAACCTTATTAACTTCACCCTGCTTATCACCATCCCCACTAGATTTTCCAACAAAAACAACAGTCAGGGCTCTATACTTGACTGGATCTTAGTTACTGACCCCACTAAATTCTCCACTGCTGGCACCCTCCCTGATACTTTGAGTGACTACCTCCATGCCTATGCCTCTAGAACTCTCTCCTACCCCCGTAAAGAACATCAGTACAAAACTGTTAGGAACTTGTCTATCTTTGACCAACAATCATCAACGCACTAAAAGCTATCAGCTGATCCAACCTCAAAACACTCCCTCTAGAGAAAGCAGTCAACCACTTCAACACAACTTTTCTTTGCATTCTTCACCATTTGACATCCCTACGTAAGGAAATAATCAAAAATAACTGTGCCCTTTGGCTAGCAAAAGCTACTAAAGATCTAACGAGAACCAGAGACAGGCTCTGGAAACTCTGGCACACATTGAAATCCCCCTCAGACTTAAACAAGTTTAGGCATCTTCGTAATCTGCCTAAAAAAACTGTAACAAAAGACAAAAAAGACTACTACTTAACATGACAATCCACTAACAGACAAAATCCCCAAAATTCCGGTCATCCATTTCTTCACTCCCAAATTCCAGCAAAAAAAAAAAATAATCCCAACCCTCTTCCTGGCAAAAGCCCCACACAAATAGCCAACCTCTTTAACAACCACTTCATTCAGTGCATATTAAATGCCACTTCAAACACATCATCTCTTTCCACCACCACACCCAACTCTCTCATTCAGTGTATGCAGAATGCCACTTCAAGGTCATGTTCACTTTCCTCTGCCACACTCAGTTCTCAGCTATCAAACTCCCCCACAGAAGATCCACTGCCTCCTCTCTCCTCCCAAGACTTATGCCTTCACTCTACCACCTCCTCAACTTCCTCATCTTTCTCATTTCACTCTGTTCCTACAAGCACTATTAAGAAGCTCCTCCTCAAACTCAAACCCTGCTGTTACTCTCCTGACAACCTTCCTGCAGAATATCTCAAAATGGCAGCTGATGCCATTGCTTATCCTATTTCCTTCCTCTTCAACAGATCTATTCTAGAAGCTTCTGTTCCAACACTCTGAAAAAATCATTTTACCATTACACAAAGGAGGCAACTCCATTGAAATGTCCTACTACAGACCTATTTCCATACTCTTTCCAATCTCCAAACTCCTCGAAAAATGCATCCACTCACAACTACTCCAATACTTCCTCATCAATCAACTCTTCACTCTCACACAGCATAGCCTTAGACCAGGACACAATACAAACACAACTCTACTATCCTTTCCTGACAAAGTAAACAAAGCTTGCAATGCTGGCAAACTCATTTCCTCCCTGTTCCTTGACCTCTCCAAGGTCTTTGATACTGTTCCTCACTATCTTCTTATACAAAAGCTCAATAACCTAGGAGTATCCCCTCCCTCCACCAGTTGGTTCATTAGTTACCTGTCTAATAGACAGTGGGCAGTTAAATAGCTAGATTCCCTCTCTTCTTTCCAAGACACTTCTATTGGAGTTCCCCAAGGCTCTATCCTTGGCCCCCTTTTATTCCACATCTTTACTAACAACCTTTTATTCCACATCTTTACTAACAACCTATATACCTCCTCCTAACAGCATACTCTAATACAATATCCTGATGACTCTACAGTCATTTGTTCATATGACTCTTTATCTCATCTCCAACAAATCACCCAAACTGCTTTTACATCCATTGAGAACTGGCTTACTAATAATCATCTACTGCTTAACTCCACCAAAACCAAACTTATACTTTTCACCCCCAAAAAGCAGTTTCTAAATAAAATTCAGTTTACTATTCTCTCACAGAACAACACAAAAATTGAATGTTTTCATCGCACAAAACTACTAGGTGTCACCATAGATGAACATCTTAAATTCAATCTCCATATTCCAAATAGTATAAAAAAACTCACCAGAAACTTGGAATACTCTACCGGCACAAACTTTACCTTAACTCTCACACTAAACACACCCTAACCAGTGCTTGCCTCCTACCCACTGTCCCATATGGAGCCCCGGTTCTAACCAACCTTCAATCTAGCCTAAAATCTAAGCTTGAATTCTGCTACAATAAAATTGCTAAATTTGCCACCAATGCAAAATTCTCCACTCATCACTGCATACCTCTCTGTAACCACAGTTGGCTAGAACTTCCACAATACCTTACCTTCATTCAGCTTAATATGATTTATAACATTATTCAAAGACCCACAGCTTGCCCAACTCTAAATACAATCTTTCACTACTACATACCAAACAGATCTCTTGGAATAGAAAACAAACAACTCTTACAAGAGCATCATTCCAAGAATTCAGCCGGACACTACCTATACTCCTTCTTCATAGCTAAAATCCGGAACACCCTCCCCTTATCTTTATGATCCATCCACTCACACACAGCTTTTAGGCACACACTCAAGGAATACCTCTCAAAATCCTGGATCTGCTCCTGCTCAACCCCAGGATGATATCTTTCTCTTCTCTTCTTAATCCTTCACCTCCTTTTGCTGTTAATCTGAACTATATCCTCCTTATACCCCTCACTATACCTTTTCTCTACCCATCTCCTTCCCTGTCCCTACTACTACATCCTTCCCTCCTATTCCAATCAACCACTTCAGCTATTTTTCTTCCTGATATCTACCCCTACAAGTAAAGGCATCACTACGCTAGGCATTTTACTGGGGAATACACTCGTGTGATCCTACGACTGTAATTGTTTCTTATATTATTGCTGCAATTACATTGATTATCTATGTCTACTGCTAAATAAATGTTATACTTCTATGCTTGTGCATTCATATATATTGTCTTAGGGACATTTTTTCCCTGAGTTTCCACTGAAAATGGGTTATTTAAGGCCCAGCTGGACTTTTCCAGTAAACAAATGTCAAATAAAAATAAAATAAAATAAAGTGTATATGAAAACATAATGAATAACTGCATTGGCTGGATAATTAATGCCATATTATAGAGAATTTATGGGTCAGTATACTTACACACCTGAGGGATGTTTGGATTCTTAAATTCATTATCTCATCAGCTAAGGAGGTCCCTCTTGTGCCTCTTGATGTCACTGTAGTGGTGTTGACATTGCTCCCCAGTGAGTGGGATGCCAGTTGGACTGGAGATAGCCTTGGACAAGATATTCCAAGCTCAGCCTTATATTCAGACCAGGTATATTTCACCTGCAGTAGCCTCCAGCTGTAATGCATCATAAGGAGTGCCACAAAAATCTTGGGACTCCTCAACATCCCACCTTTGTGCTCTAAATGGAGCACTATCTCTATCATTACCAACCATGTCTGCAGCAGTGAAGCCAGAAATATGGGTCTGCATTAGCACATAGTTCAGATCTTACATGTAACAGCTTGTGCACAAAGATGCACAGTCTTGCCAACTGCATTTGGGCAAGTGGAAGCACAGTAATGGCTTGCCAGTCACACTAGCAATGAGTATATCACGAAGGAGAGAAGCTGCTAAAAATGGCAGTGACATTTGGCCATTGTGTTACTCACACTATTGATACATGTTCCAATGTTAAACCCTGACATGCATTATGTTGTTGGTTATGTTCATGGTTGCTTGGTGGAAAAATGGTAGAACATCCGACATATTGGCATGTGGGGAGGCAGACACTGATAAGACTCAATAGTACCATCTGGGCATTAAACCCAAAAGAAACAAAGGATAAGCTTGCTGATTAACTGTCATTTCCACAGGAGAATTTGCTTGTTAAGATGGTAATTAATGGTATAGTGATATAAGATTGAATTCTAAAATAATGAACTGATACCTGTGTGGCTATGACTTTAGTCTTCAGACTGCATTTCTACGTGAAAGGCATTGCTTGTGCTTGTAAATGCATTTCAGATGCAACCAGTTGCATGACCTGAGGAAGTCATTGTGGATTAGGTTACATACATATTTCATAACACATGCTGTCATAAATATACATACTGATAATGTGTGATGAATCAATTGCAACAAAATATTGTCACATCATACCTATGTATATGTTTTCCACATTTGATGTCATCAGAGTTATGTTTTACATAATTTGCACACATTATTTTGTTTTCTATAGTAAACAGTAATGACACATTTCTTGTAATAAACACAGCTATGATAATGAAGTGCATTTACTGTGACATTCCTAAGCAAAATGCTGTGACAAATGGCATTCTGACCCTCTCTGTAAAAGTATCTGTCTACTGGATTCAAACCCTTCAGCGGCTGAATATAGTCTTGATGATCACTGAATGTAACACCTTCTGCCACAGTGAATGTTACCAGACAAGTTAAATGTGTTATTCAGAGTGCTCTCCACACACTGCTAACAGGCTTGTTTGCACTATGGAAGACAGCCTAAGTTAATTTTTTTACTGTTTTCCTTAGGCAGTGAACTGTGTTTGCACACTGCTGAGTGAAGTGCAAATGCAAAAGGTATTATGAAACAAAATATGAGACAGAGAAAAAAAGTTGACACTAAAATGAATTCAACAAATGTAAAATAAATAAATAAAATAAATTCAATCAACGGGTATATCTAGCAATAACCACTGCAAGAGGTGCATTTAAGTGACACTTTCATCCTTCTCACATTTCCTTGCAACATCAGAAATGTACTTTGTGGGACACATTATCATACTTATATTTAATGACAAGTAATGTGAAAGTAGACAGAAAACAACTCACTTTCTATCAGTAATATTGGGAATATTTCAGTGTTACACAACAACACAGTGATCTAAAAATGACTGTGAATATATATTCAGACCCCCCCCCGTGTAACACTAATAATTAACTGGAATTAAATACTACATCACCTGTCTTATTTCTCTCAATTCACTTCACTTATACCTTGTGCCACAGGGATAGTTATCTGAGAGGTGGAATTTATTCACTAAGTACTATTCAGACTGTTGATGTCTGTGTACTAGTGCCAGGATTTTTGTGCTGCAGAAGGCAGCCTAAATTAAATGTTCACTCTTTTTCTTAGGAAGTGAGCCATGTTTGTATTCTTCACTGGATTCAAACCCAAGGAGATACTGCAGTCACAGTAATCATTCACAATTACAAGCTCTTAGCAGGTAACACTTCTCAGTGCTTTTCCTTGCAGAGAACATTCCCTGCACTTAGTACAGATTTTGGAATTAATGAATGCTAATGAGTTCACCCTCATTTGCACGTTCACAGTGCTCATTGGACTGAGTCTGCATTACATCGAGGTAATCATGTAGACACGGAAATGTGTATCGTGGTAGGGGAGACTGTTTATCCAGAGAGTTAATTGCTTGCAAAACATGTTTCTAGTGTCATAACTAATTTGATGCAAAAGTAAGTTGCTGTTTTTTTACAAAATGCTATATTTCAACCTTAGTGATGGATTACATTTCACAATACACCCATAGCTCAGCGTATGCATTGTTTGTCCCTTGCTGGTAGTATTGACAGTTATTTGATACATTACAAAAGTTTGTGAAGAATATAACATGACATTATGGAACATTTTCTATGCCCATCTGGCAAGTTATTTCAGAAGAGTGTTATATCACTTTCTAGCAAGGTCCGGGGTTTGATGTTTATAACCCACAAATATATTAAAACTGAGATATAACTGACCACCCTCCACTCACATGGACATCCAAGATCACTTTCACCCATTTGTACTGGAAAAGTGTACACTGCTTTGTTTAATGCTGCAATGTACTACTCAGTTACACAGCTGATGTCCTCCTTACATGACCCGTATACTTGCTTTTCATTTCCTTTACTTTTTGGGTGGATGGGGTAGCTGTATTTACTTCTGTGTATTAATACAGAGATTTAACCTTTTACTTATTTTGTACACTGATGTTGGTTCTGGGGGACAAAGCCAGTGGGTATACTGCAGAGCTTTCAAGTAGCCAATACAATTCAACAATTCACACTCACTTTTTTTGGTGTTAAGCTTGCCCTCATGTATATTTGGATATTGCAAACATCGCAGTCATAAAGTATTACTGGCATTACTGTACACAGGACAGATGTATTATCTTATGCACATATAACTACTTGCATATGGAACTAAGAAGGTACTTTTTTTTCAAACAGATTCCATACTTACCTTGGGCCTCAGATGACGGTGGAAGAGGTTGCATATTTACTATAATGTTTCCCTTTCTACCCGACTTTGCTGTACAATTTTCCTTGTCATGCAGGCTGAAGTAAGTCAAACAGGGTATAAAAAAACATTCTTCTTCTTGGCAGAGGTCTGGCAATAGCAGCAGCAGCACTTTAATTAAAGCCTGCTGCACATACAACTTTCTAATGGCAGCAGCAAATACTACCATTTTTGTATAAGCTCAACTGTGGCTATAATCCAGGGCAAATGCTACACTGAGTATACATGATTGCTTTATAGCTTCATGAATAACTCTGCCATTCCAAAGACATGCATCTGGAGCATTTCTCCCTGGGCCTCCGCTGAAAACAGGCTCTGTGGAACCTAGTCGGACTTTCCCGGTCAACAAATCATAAATAAATAAAAATAATAAAATGTCAGATTGGTTAATTGTCATGTTTCATAGTTTCATAGTTTAGTACTAGGCTATCTGCCCTGGGGCATTTGTAAGCCTAGCCATAGTGATGTGGCTTTCGCCACCCCATGAAATGGTACAAAAATGCACAGAATTGATTTAGAATACAGTGAAGGTCCCCTTATATAATAGAATTAGTTTACTGTGCCCCTGTCTAGTAGTGACACAGATGTGACCCCTGGGGTAAACTTGCGATCTCCCATCCACTCATCAAGATTTCTCTTGAAGAGAGTCAGTGAGGGGCTCTGCCTAACATGAACTGGGATCTTGTTCCAGAGCATGGGAAGCCTCTGGGTTATGAATCTATCCCTCCAGCATGTCCTATTCATACTTGTGCCGAGGTTTAAGTCTTTAGCTCTCGTGGTTCTGATGGATTTGGATTTTTTGAGGTGGAGCATGTTCATCAGTTCCTGATTGGACATGGCCTTGTACGTCAGGCAGAGATCACCTCTGAGCAGGCGGTATGCTACTGAATAGAGCTGGAGTTTCTTTCGTCTGGCAGAATAAGACATATGTTGGAGACCCTTGATCCTCTTGGTGAGTTACTTTTGTGGTCTCTCCAGCTGTTGCAAATGCCGGGTGAGGTACATACCAAATGGGGCATTGTACTCAATCATGGGTCTGATGAGGGAGGAGTATAGGGGTACAATGACATTCTTGGATCTGGATGTGAATCCCTTCATGATAAGGTGTGCAAGGTAGAATGTTTTTCTAACCACTTTGGCAATGTGGGTGTCAAATGAGAGGTCGCTGTCGACTTGGGTCCCTAGGTCTCTGATTACTTTTTCCGTACTCAGTGGGTTGCTGTCTATGTGATAATTTGTGGGTACTTTGTTTTTCCCAAAGGGGATGACTATACATTTTTTGGCATTTAGTTTAAGGCCATGACTCCGGCACCAGTTGTCCGTTTCTGTGAGGCCGTTTTGTAGGATGTATGTGTCCGCTGGTGTATCGACTATGGCGCCTAGTTTTCAGTCATCTGCGAACTTTGTCAGCCACAACCCTCCCATGTTTGCTTTAACATCTGAGAAATAAATGCCGAAAAAGAGGGGTCCCAGGACAGATCCCTGTGGGACACCACTTGTGACTGGCTTTGAGTCTGACATTGCTCCAGCGATTTTAACTTTATGGGTTCTGTCCTTTAGCCAGTTTGCAACCCATCTAATGACATAAGGGGTTTATATTTAAGCTGTTGAGCTTATCTATGATGCCTGAGTGGGGTATTGTGTCGAAGGCCTTAGCCAAGTCCAGGTAGGCTGTATGGACTGCTTTGCCCTCATCAATGGCTCTAGTGACTGTTTCGAAAAAGTCAACCAGGTTCAAAAGGCAGGATCTGCCCTTTACAAAGGTATTTGGAATGGGGTAGGCTTCACAATGGTTAGGTCAGAAGCTGTGTCTCTCTTAGCAGTGGCCTCTTTCCCATACACTAAGATAGGATATAACCTCTTGTGGTAGTTTGGTACCTTTGTTGTCTCAAGACAACATACTGCTGTAATTTTGTCATTCCCACTTACTGGCTCCCCCACCTTTTGTTCCCCACCTTGTTTCTGTGGACATCTATATGTTACATGGCCTCACTGGTTAAATTTAAAACATTTAACTTTTGGTCCTGGATGTGTACCTGGACTAGTAGCTTCCCCTGCTACTGCTGGACTCTGTTGGGGCAGCCTGGGCTGCCCACCATGGGTTTCCTTAGACCGATGAACAGCACCGAGTGCCCCTTTCCTGTACAGTGATGCCCTGCTTGCTAAGTATAGGCCTCCCTTCTTCCCCAACACATCTGCAGCATTGCATTGTCTGTCAGCTAACCAGATTCTCATGTCCTCAGGCAAAGAACTAAGGGCTTGTTCCCGCAACAAAATGTCTGCCAGCCCTTTAAAAGTGGTGACCTGATATCCACTCACCCACCTATGAAAATAAATGCTTAAGTCAGCAATATATTCACATGCACTTTCATCTGCCTTGCGTCTATGCTCACAAAACATTTTCCTATAAGCTTCAGGTGTTAACTTAAAGCATTCTAATAAACAATTTTGACTCCATTATAATTTAAGCAATTAGTATCAGACAATTTAGAAATAGCAGTTACAGCTTTACCATGGAATAAGGGGGTCAGGAACCATAGCCAGAGCCCTTTGTCAACATTATACTGTTTACATAACCTTTCAAACATATGAATGAAACTATCAAAATTATTCCCCTCTGTAAATTGTGGAAGAAATTTACTGAACTTTGCTGCTTCTGGGGCTCAGTTTCTCCCTTCCCCATTACCTTCATGACTCTGGCAGAGAGCCAGCATCTCCTTTTCATGTTGCCTCTACCTCTCATTCTCCTCAGCTTCCAGGCATCACAGTTTCTCGTTTTTCTCAGCCTCCAGATGTCTCAGTCTTTCTGCTGCCTCTATTTCCAAAATCTTGGCCTCCAAGCTCAAGTCTCTTTAACTCCAGATGGATGTTTAAGTCCTCTGTGGAAAGGTTGAACTGTCCATTTTCTGAGAGTTGTAAATCTCCAAGGCTATCCTGGTAGTCCTCTTGGTTGCTATCCTGTGATACAGCTATGACTAAAGCTGCAATAGTTTCTGCTTTAGTCTGATTGCATGCACCAGTGCTTTAGCCTGGCACATCTCAGCCAGCTGGCTCCTTGTCAGCTTGCCATACTCCTCTGCTGACATGATTGCCTGCTCTCCCTGACAAACTAAGCTAACAAAAAAAAATAATAAAACAATTGTGATATGAAACTCTGAGTGTTCACTGTGTGGTTAATTGAGACTACAAGCACCTTCCTTAGTGACCACTGTTTATAGGCTACAGGAATTCAATATCCACACCACTACAAGCCAGTTAATATGTAATGTTGCTATCCCACCACTGCCACCAATTAATATGTGACACCCCTACACTGGCCCATTAATGAAAGAGCCTCATTCCTCACCACTGACAACAGTGGGGAACATACACACTGAGAGGATGACAAGTACATACACAGTAAAGTGCAATTTCCCGTAAGAGCACACAGAGATCACAGTCAGTCTGGGACTGGTTTCTTGCTCTTTTTCCAGATCCGCAATAAGATTTCCCAGTGGCACAGCTATAGGGTTGAGATCTTAGCTGAATGACCAAGCCAAAACCTCCAGCACCCTTTCTGTCCAACCAGTGCTTTGTGTCCCTGCGCAAGTTGCTGACACGCACACACTTTGAGATTTGATTTATACACAAACACACACACACACACACACACACACACACACACACACACACACACACACACACACACACACACACACACACACCTAGGGCCAATTTAAAGTGTCCAAGCCACCTACAGCATGTCTTTGAGATGTGGGAGGAAACCGGAGCACCCGGAGGAAGCCCACATGTTCACAGGGAGGACATGCAGACTCCGCACAGAAGGCACCCCATTCAAGGATCGAACCAGGGACCCTCTTGCTGTGAGGTGACAACGCTAACCGCTGCACCACTGTGGTCGCCCAACAGAATTTAACATTTCTGTGTGAAAAATACATATCTCTCAGATGTTTTCTCAGAGCTGTGTAGCTGCTATGTAGTCATAAAGCAATAAACACTTCTGCATCTCAAACCTAGTAATTACTTCTCTTCCAAGACAATACAAAAATCTTCTAGATCTAGACATTTTATCTGCTACACTGAAACTGAGCGATAACTTTTATAGCACAATCGTAAAACAATTTAATTTCAACTTATTTTCTTGAAGTTTTGTAAGTTAACTCTGTATGTTCCAGTTTCTACTCTTAAAACATATACACTTGCACAGGTATGTAGTTTATATACATTTATTTTCTTTTCCCATAGAATACACTATGGACACATCCTTAAAGCACAGTACTATACAAACCCTGTTCAACACACACTTTTGTACCAGTAGTTTAACATATAGTTCTAATACATTTGGTAACACAAGCAATTGCATCATGCTGATATTCACAAATGACATATAACTTTTTACAAAATTCCAGATAGCTGGGCTGGCAGTGTCTCCTTTTGTTACATTTCTATATAAATCATATTAATATTCTCAAATGACATATAATTATTTACAAAATTCCAGATAGATGGGCTGGCAGTGTGACACGTATCACCAGAACATGGAACTCAATCCCCCAAAACATATTTACCACACCAAATTACCTACAGTTCAAATTATTTCTCAAATCTCACCTAGGTTTTTTTCTGCTCCTGTCTTATACCTGGCTGACACCTCCCCCTCCTGCCATCTTAATAGGCTTTCCTTCACTACACCTTACTGGTGTTCTTTACACGCTCAACCTGATAGGAGTCTCTCCTTTCTTTCTAATTCCTCTCCTACTCTCTCTCTCTCTTTCTAGATCCCCTGTCTATTCCCCTGTGTCTCATTATTTCTTTTCTATCTCTCTGAAATTCTCTACTACATCCTACTCTAATATTACTTTTCTCTTAGTCATTCCTATCTAAACAAAGAAAAATATCTTCTTCCCACTATGCTTCTCTTGTATAATCTGTTCTGTCTATTCTTGAATTTCTCTCTATATATTTTGTAATCCCTGTATGTACTACTACTGTATGAGCTTATGTAGTGTATAATTTGTTATTTGTACCAATCGTTAGTCTGTTTGGTGGTTTTCTCCCTGGGCCTCCACTGAAAAAAGGCATGTGCCCAGTCGGACTTTCCCAGTCAACAAACATTAAATAAATAAATAAATGAATAAATAAAATAAAATAAATCCACCATAACTCTCATGCGGGTGCTGATTAGCAATACAGAATACTGCATTACAAAAGTTACATTGTTTAGTCACAACAAAACAGATTGTGTTAAGTAGTGCAAAATACTGTATTAAGAAAGTTACATTGTTAAGTTGAAGGCATTTCAGGGGGTAGTTTCTGCTACAGCTGCCCCACAAGTGTACTGCCATCAGTAGTGACTACATTACTGGAGCTTCTGAAAGAAAATGCTCCTGGTGGGGTCTTCTTTTTAATTTGTAGGGTAGCAGCTCGAAAATAACAAATATTATTGCATTTGTTTCTAAAAATCATAGAAGTGTAACTTTCAAGTCAACTGATTATATAAAAATATCTAAAAAGTAGAAGCTTCTGTAGTAGAAATAGTGGCGTAAAAGTTGTCTTAATATACTTGTAGATCTGATGAGAAATGCATCAAATGTTGTTGAGATCCTGTCAAAAGAAACATTAAATCAGCAATAGAATGAAAATAACCCCACATTACGTACACTTAAATGATGATATGCAGGGAGCAGGTAATAGTGTCCTACCACTTCCCTAGAAACTGCTCTTATTTGAACGTGCGCCTCTTGTAAATGTAGTATTCTGCTGATTTCAAATTATTTTTAATGCTTTGAGAATAAAATGGTATATTATGGAACATGACTAGGACTGTTTTGCATGCATACAAAAAATCAAAAATATACTTATATTTTCATCAAGTAACTATGTTATTTAAATTATATATAATTATAATCTACTCAGTGGAACTTGTAACTGTAATTACTAATCTAAATAATGTAATTACTAATCTGTATGTTTACATACTCATGTTAGTTTTTATTTATTTATTTATTTATTTTTTGCAACATCTTCAATCTGCAGCAGACTATCAGGATTTATCCCTTTATGCCATGGCACTGGTTACAAACAAATATGAATAATGCATTATGTAGCCCAACTTTCACAAAAATATTAATTTTAAATGTATTGCTACTGCAAAACAAAGTAATTTTTATTGCCAGATACCTACGTAATAGTTTTTATGTTGGCCATTAGGTCATTGAAATGTAGGATGAAAAAAAATATGCTGAACATTAAACATGAAAAACAGCCAATGCCTTAGCTAAGCACTTGTGTAATACTGTGTTACATGGAGTTAAGCTTCTTGTGTTGTATGTTACTGCAGAATGCATGATAGGGGAGGCTTTCACAACTTACTGTTGTTAACAGAAAATGAATTGAACTAACTAAAGCACTACACCCTCCTTGACTTCTCATAAGTATTAGGCTCCCGATTGGTCCTTCCTGATCAAGTGAAAAATCAGTTCCCTTCCCTAATCTGATCAGTAAAAAATCAGTTCCCTATACTAATCTGGTATGTCCAAGGGTCAGTTTCAAGGTTACTCTCCAGTCCAGCTGGTGAATCTGGGAATTCTGAGGCAATGTTACAATTGCCTTATGTACACAGACAACCCTCTCCTCCTTCCAGCAAACTCTAATACATGTGAGAGATGCAGTTACACAGCCAAACTGGAGGCAGAGCTCTCTCAACCCAAGACTGGCACAGTCAGTCAGGAGGAAAAGGTAACCACCCACACCACAAATCCAGTCTCACACAGACCTATTGCATCTGCATACCCAACACATAAACACACAAAAACATACTCGGAGGCTCTAAATAAAAATCTGCCTAAACAGCAAAGACCTCCTAAGCAGATATCCAAGCAACAGCCACCCCTCAACAATACCCATGAATCACATATCTCACAAAATCAGTGTGCCTCACAGTCACAGCCCTTACAGCCAAACAACACACCAAATACACTTGTTATAGGGGACTCTATTGTCCGGCACACTGACGTCCCGCTCACCAGACTGAACAAGGAGAAGGTCACTGTAAGCTGCATGTCAGGTGCCAGGATCCGCCACATAACGCAAGCACTCAGGTCACTCCAAAGCAAGTACAAGTATGACTCCGTCATTGTCCATGCTGGTGTGAATGACCTGAGATGTACCTCCCTGGACTACATGAAAAGAGACATAGAGGAGCTCTCTGACCATGTAGCCCAGGCTGGTAAGACCCAGACCTTGAGTAGCATCTTGCCCTCACCAAGAATGATACCACAGTATAAAGACAAAATGATCAGTTTCAACAATTGGCTAAAGTATTGGTGTCATTCAAAGGGGATCCAGTGTCTGTCAGCCTGGGATGACATGCTCGACAAGCCACGTTGCTTTGCTAGGGACAGCTTGCACCTGTCACCCTTAGGCTTTTGTATACTGGCTAAGGCTCTTGCCACCCCCATAGTGCCTTTTTTAGGCAAGGCTCAAAGGACAAACCCACCTCCATAGACAACCCAAGGATAAAAAAACTAAAGGTAATGCTACTCAATGCCAGAAGTCTAAACCTCAAGATGCACACAGTCGAGGCTCTCCTCAGTATGGAGAAAATCGATGTCTGTGCAGTAACAGAAACCTGGTTCAAGGCTCCTGAGAGCACCCCAGAACTACCAGGTTATAACTCATACCATGCGTTTCGGCCCCAAAACTCAGACCGAAGCACAAAAGGAGGGGGAGTATCTATATTCATCAAAGAGACCTACACCTCCAGGTTAGTGGCACTGCACGAAGCATCAAAAACCATCCATGTGCAACTAACAGTGGGCAAAACTGCCTTTCAGGTTTGTAGCCCGCTACAGAACACCCTCCCTATTACAGGAACCCCACTTGACATTCCTGAGAACACTGGAGAATATGAAGGTCTCTCCAAACACTATGTTATGGATGACTTCAACTACCCAAACATTGACTGGGAAAACTACTCAAGCCCAAACACCCTCGCCCAACTGTTCTTTGAATTTATAAACTCTAACACGATGGAACAACTGGTCACCACTCCCACAAGAGGGAACAATATATTGGACCTGGTCATCACCAACATGGGGACTCTATGTTCCACACCAGAGGTAAACCCCTCATTGGTAAGATCAGACCATAAACAAATTTCCCTGGACATCCATATCCTGTCCCCACCCCCAGCCAAGGAAATCACTGTAAAGAATTTCTCAAAAGCCAACTTTGCACTTCTCAAGACTGAGGTGGAATCCTTCAAAGCCCCCGGGCCACAGGATAATACAGCCCAAACCAGAGAATCCTTTACAAATGCATTCTATGAGCACCTGCAGGAATGCATGGATCGTGCTATCCCAAATAAAACCAAGACTCACTCCTCCAAAAACAGGAGACCAGTCTGGTGGACCCCGGCCATAAATAATCTATACAACAGAAGGAGGAAGCTACTACATGACAGAGCAAAATCCCAAAAAGGAAATGCATCACTGATCAGTATTAGCAAGAAACTTCGATCCCTCATAAAATCATCAAAGGCCAGTTTCGAAAGAAAAATTGCCCTAGACACTAAAGATAATCACAAGGCCTTCTTTAGTTATGTCAGGAACATGGGCGGAAACTCCCAGATATGCTCTGAATTGTTGCATAACTGTACAAAATATACCAAACCTACAGACATAGCCAACATCCTGGCAGACAGATTCAGTGCAAACTTCTCCCCCCTTCACCCCCAAAGGAGCAAATGCCTATCACAACTGAATGTAACCTCCCTGACATCACAGATGCACAGGTGAAAGCTGCCCTCTCCAAAGCAAAAAACACAGCATCTATGGGACCGGACGGTGTCCCAGGCTGTGTCTTACACGAGCTCCAAGAAGAACTGAACCCTCACATTAAGTCACTGTTCAAACTTAGCCTTACTACAGGATATGTACCCAAAGAATGGCGTACAGCTACAGTGGTCCCACTCCACAAAGGTGGTGCCACAGCGGACCCTGGGAACTATCGCCCCATAAGCCTGACTAGTCTGATCTGTAAAGCTATGGAGCGTATTATCATGGAACTCATAAACAAAGACATTGGGAGCCTCTAGACACTGAACCCTACCCAATTCGGCTTTGTTAAGGGCAGATCTCGCCTCTTAAACCTAGTCGATTTCTTTGAAACAGTTACCAAAGCCATAGATGAGGGCAAGGTAGTCCACACAGCCTACCTGGACCTCACAAAAGCCTTCGACACAATACCCCACTTGGGGATCATAAATAAGCTTACCAGCTTAAATATCAACCCCTGTATCACAAGATGGGTTGCAAACTGGCTCAGAGATAGAACCCACATGGTCAGAATCGCAGGTGCCATGTCAGAATCCAAACCAGTTACAAGTGGCGTCCCACAGGGCTCAGTTCTGGGACCTCTCTTGTTCGGTATATACTTCTCTGAGGTTCAGGCTAACACGGGGGGATTATGGCTGACAAAGTTCGCAGATGACTGCAATCTGGGGGCCATAATCGAATCTCCAACTGACACAAGCATCCTCCAAAAGGGTCTCACAGAGACGGATGCTTAGTGCCAGAGCCACGCCCTCAAGCTAAATGCAAAAAAGTGCATAGTCATCCCCTTTGGGAAAAACAAGGTGCCCAAAAATTACCACATAGGTGGTAATCCATTAAGTACGGAAGAAGTAATTAGAGATTTGGGGACCAACGTAGATAGTAATCTCTCCTTTGATAATCATGTTGCCAAAGTGGTTAGAAAGACCTTCTATATAGCCCACCTTATCACGAAAGGGTTCACATCTAGATCAAGAGAGGTCATTGTGCCCCTTTACTCGTCACTCATCAGGCCCATAATTGAATACAATGCCCCTTTTGGGATGTACCTTACCCGACACCTGCAGCAACTGGAGAGACCCCAAAAGTACCTCACCAAGAGGATCATGGGCTACAAACAGATGTCCTATGCAGCTCGACTAAAGAAACTCCAGCTCTACTCAGTTGCTTACTGCCTACTCAGAGGCGATCTATGCCTGACGTACAAAGCCATGTCAAACCCCGAATTAATGGACATGCTCCACCTCAAAAAATCCAAGTCCCTTAGAGCTACACGCTCCAGGGACCTAAACCTCAGCACAAAAATAACTAGGACAAGCTGGAGGGACAGATTCATTTCCCAGAGGCTCCCCTCACTCTGGAATAGAATCCCAATTGATGTTAGACATAGCCCCTCGCTGACCCTCTTCAAGCGAAATCTGGACGCGTGGATAGGAAATCGCAAATTCACCCCTGGGATCTCTTCTGTGTCCCTGCTAGACAGAGGCACAGTAAACTAATCTTAAAAGGGTACCTTCTGTGACCTACTTTACAGAGGCACAGTAGGCTAATCTAATAGGGAGGCGGAAGCCAAATACACTCTGGCTAGGCTTATAAATGCCCTAGGGCAGATAGCCTAGTATCTGCCTATGAACCTATGAACCTAAATCATTTTATAATCCACCAAGGATGAACTGAATGTTGTTTTCTCACACTTTGCTTGGAACTAGGAGAGTGAAATCCTTTGCAGTAAAGCACTGACTGTTGGAGGAGACACTGTTATTAGCTCTTGTTGAAATTATGTAACAGATTTTTGTTATATAAGGTTATTGGTGTGTATTTTATTGGTTTTAATGTTTAATGCTCTGAAGACATTACATGAAGGAAAGTATACTTGCAGTAATAAATTATTCTTCATGGCCTATGTTGCTGCCTTTTTTTTTTTGGGGGGGGGGGGGCATTATGATTTTTTTTCACTGTGAAATTTCATAGTAACAATAATGGATGTTTAACTTCTTTATTGCATTCAACCTTTCTTTTAAAAATGTTTGTCAGTTACCACGATCAAACAACATTGTCATCTTTCCCGCAATAATATTTATGGGATGTATAGCTTTATCTAACTGAATACGTAACTTTGAGGAGAATATGCATCTACAGTTGTCTATACACACATGTTATCTTCTGCCCATTTCATCTACTCTTTAATGCAAATATTACACTAGCAGGGGTCACCAGAAGTGCTTTCTATTCATTCTTCAGTTTCATTTATATTTGCTGATAGATGTCAGCTAACTGAGATTACATCAGTTTCTAGATAGTGCTGCGTGATTTCTGTGTCCACAGATGTCCTGTTAGTCTCTGTGTTCTGTCCCTAATGCTCCCCATATAAATGTATTCTTTTGGGTTTTTATCCTGAAACATCAATCAGAAACAACAAACTAAATCAGTGATAGTCACTCACTGCTGTCCTTTTGTTGTTTTCCTTTGTTTCCCTTTCTCATACCTAATGAAGGCTTTATTTTTTTCTGTGATCTCTGTCATTATATAGAGTTTAGTATCTACAAGTTACTGATTGCTTTTACAGTGCTAATGATTTGTTTGCTTGCAGTTTTATGTTATTCCGCTTCTTGATGGCCTCTGATTGTTTCTGTTTGTAAACCTCTACAGTTCTCTTCTTATCTTTGATTACTTTTCTCGCCTTACCTACAAGCCTGCCTTGCTTATCTGTGTTATTAACATGCCTGGATTAACATGTCTAGTCCTCCCCTAAGAAACCCTCTACAGTGCCCCTTTTCTAACCACTCATTTGATCTTTCTTTTTGTTTACCTTTTACTGATTATGTCCTCCACTGTACTAAAGTTAATAATGTAAAGTGATGGACTGTGGTGCTGGAACTGTAAAACCAGAGGTAAACTAAGTTTTATACAGTAATGGCTAACTGCATCTTCCACAAAATTATCACTGATAATGAAGTCCTAGATAGATTTATAGATGAATGTGGGGAAAGACATAGAGAGATAGATGGATAGATAGATAGATAGATAGATAGATAGATAGATAGATAGATAGATAGATAGATAGATGGACAGATAAGATAGTCAACACGATAGGTCCAGAGAGGTTATCATACCACTGTACTTGGCCATCATGTATAATGCCCCTTTGATATGTACATGACCAGACACATGCAGAAAATGGAATTCCCACAAAGGTTCCTTACACAAATAATACAGGGAGTAAACACAGTGTTCTATGCTGATCACCTCAAAGCCTTGTCTCTTTACTCTGTGTCATACAGACTACAGAGAGGTTATCTTTGCCTGGCATACAAGGCATCCCTGGACCGGTTTTGATTAATCTTTTGCACTTCCACAAAACAAACATTAGAACTACTAGATTAAAAGACTTACATTTTGCTTGCAACATAAATAGGACATGTTGGATAGACAGATATGTTTCTCAGAAAATTCCCATTCTTTGGAACAGGCTCACCATCCATGTGAAACAGAATTCTTCCCTATCCCTATTAAAGATCAACCTGGACCAATAGATTTGTACTGGGTAATCAGAAATTCACTCCTATGTCACTGATGGATAGAGGCAGTCAGTAAATCAGCCCTATAAATCAAATTTGTGGGTCATATTTAGGTTACATGGCTAGGTTTTTCAGGGCCTTAGTAGTTGTCAGTCTAGTATAGTATACACCTATGACACAATGACATCATGACACCTGATTTGTATGACTGAAATGCGAAATAAATAGGCAGACAGAAAGATGGAAGCACATTCAAAGACATGACTAACAGCAGTGATAACAGAATTCGAGACAACAGACAGTAGAAGAAGAAAAGGAACTATGGTAACAACAGAGGGACACATAAATGTGCAGTTTTTCTCTGCTGCACTTTGCATCACTCTGCTGCTTTGCATTATTCTTTCTATCTCTCTGCTTAGAAAACTGCCAGCATTTTCACAAAATTTCTATTTATGGCATTAATTGTTATATAGATTCATTGATATATACTGCTTGAATTGATAGTATAATATTTAAATAATTTTATTGTAAAGCTGGTGTCAAGACAACAACAGGTATATTTTCCATAGCTTATTTTTATAATTCTTAGATTAATTTCTTAAATCAAATGGACAAAAAACAAAATGGCTTTAATTTATTAAAACAAGCCAGTTATCAGCATACAGTTATAAAATAATACACACACATGCAAACACACACACACACACACGCACACACACACACACACACACACACACACACACACACACAAGCACACATGCGCACACACACACACACACACACACACACACACACACACACACACACACACACACACACACACACACACACACACACACACACACAGAAACACCTTAACACTAAATTATATAACCTGAGAAAAATATTTTATTACTGAGGTGAAAAGTGTTCTAGGCAATTCATTTTAAAGTTGAGATGAGAACATGGTTGGGTTACATGGGATAGCTCTGTGAAGCAAATCTGGAACTAAACACAATCAACCTGCCAAACATGAACTAATGATTGCTATACTCAATATAGGTTCACTGACAGGATGCAGCATGGAAGTGGATGACACGATGATAAGGAGGAGGATGGACATCCTCTGTATCCAGGAGACAATATGGAAGGACAGTGCTGCAAAGTCACTTAGCTTGGGATTGTGGAGTCTACAAGCCAGGAGGAGGGCAAACTGAAAATGGTGTGGGAATTGTAGTGAGGTAGAGGCTTTAGAAAACAGTTAAGGATGTCATCAGAATTAGTTACAGGCTCATGGCAATCAGACTCAAAGTTTAAGAGCAGTAATCATAATCTCAGTCTATGCCCTACAGCAGGGCTGTTATAGCAAGGAAAAGAGTGCATTTAGGCAGCAGTTGCAGGACCTACTAGATAAATCAGGACAATATGAGTAGGGGTTGATAATGAAGGACCTCAAAGCTTATATCAGGACAGATAAAACAGGATATGAGGATTGTCTGGGGTTCAGGTCTCCTTTGAAATGTCGAAAGCCCAGATAGCCAAACTGCATTTTCCCGCAAGGAAAATTGCAAAGCATTACATACCCGAACAGCAAATTTTTCCCAGGGCAAGTAACCACTTGCCCAACATGTCCTTTTCTCTGCTGTAGTGTGATCCTGGAGTTGGCATGTATAGTTAGAGGGGGTGAGGTTTTATTTACTCCTGAGTGTGTTCTGTTGAGGTTTGGGCAAGTATTTACTTGCCCTTGGAAAAAAAATCACTGTTCAAGTATGTGATGTTTCACAAAGTTTATCTCACGAAAATACAGTTTGGTTATCTGGGCTTTTGACATTTCAAAGCAGATCCCTGGGTTCATATGAGTGAGGCAACAGAAATAAAGCAAGAGAGGCCATGCTAGACTTCTCTCTGGCAGATAGCTTGATGATGGCCAACACATGGTTCAGCAAAAGGCGGACAGTCACAAGATCACATATAAGAATGGCCAACATGCAGCTCAGAGAGACTTCTTGTTAATAAAAAAGGGCATTGTGGTAAAATCAGTGACTGCAAAACTATACCCAGTGAAACAGTCATCCCGCAGAATAAAACAATTGTGACTGCTGTGACTTACCTACTCTGGGTCAGTAATCAGTGAGCCTGAATCCTCTCCACTGACACTGGAGAGGGATGTTCACTTGGAATACAAATGGATACACTCAGTATTTCCAGATGCAAACCTCTCCACATCAGACACAATTTCCCTTAACAGCACACAGGGAGCACACTTAGCCTAGGGTTTGGGTTTCTCTGTCTCCGTCCAGGTCCCCAATAAGACTTCCCACTGGCACAGCTGTAGGGTTAGGTCCTCAGCCGAGTGCCCAACCCAAGTCCTCCAGCACCCTTTCTGTGAAATTAGTGCTTTATTAATTTTCAAACACACACACACACACACACACACACACACACACACACACACACACACACACACACACACACACACACACACACACACACACCTAGGAAAGGCTGGCACAGATTTCCCAACTCTACCAACTTTGCCCAAACTATAAGGTAGATTCACTGCCACCAGTCAGTTACTATAAGGCTCTTAAAAAGGTATCCAGTTATACTGAGTAAACATAATATTAATGCAAATTATAATGTTTACCAAACAGCAAGGCTTCAGAAGTGGCCACAGTTATCACCAAATAAATATATGCAAATATTTTCTAAAAAGGACCAGCCACATTGGAAAGTTTAAATATATTTAATAATAAATAATAAAAGAGGAAACATATTAAATATATATTTACAGTAAACACCAGAGTTCCAATCACAGGAAATATTAAAAATAACAGAGCTGGAAAGATTCACACAGTTACAGAAAAACAATACTTAACTATTTTCACTATATTTTCCTGATTGATTTAGATAATTACTGTTTCTACTTACTGAATAGAGCAAGGCAAGGTGATGTAGGTGAGTGGTCCTTTTTGTCAAATCCAAGACAGAACACAGGACACTGAGAGCAATCTCCTACTAATATCTAAATATTATTCTGGCTTGCAGAATGACATCACACACATATGGTCATCTGACTCTGTTTCTCGCACTACCCCCCATCACTAGAAGCTGCCAGGGTTTAGCACCTATGTGCTATAGTACACACTAGACCTTTAGCTAAGTCTTATTAAAGCTTCTGGACTGAGATTAACCTCTTCTCTTCTAGTTTCCTCTGTTAAAATATACATTTCAACAGTTACAATAATGCATGCACATTTCTTTTCTTTCTAGCAGGGCACACTGTTGATACATTTTAACACAAACAGCTTTACAAATACATTTTTCAACACACGCTTCTGTACAAATAATTTTGATATGCAAATAACATATAATTCTTTACAAAATTCCAGCTAGCTGTGCTGGCATATGTTACACATCAAATGCCTCCTATCATCACAACCACAATCAGCTACTGGCATTGGTCAGAGAACTCTCTAAGGTCAACAGAGATTAGGATGAAGACCTGAAAGGTGACTGGAATAAAAGCACAAGAACTCAAGAAAATACTCATGCTGTAGTACCTCAAGAATAAGAAATTGGTGGAATTGAAAATGAATGGCAATGTTTCAAAACAGTATGTGTAAGGACTATAGAACTGATATGCAGTCAAGCCAAGTATGGAAATAAGGTACATAAGGAAAGCTGGTGGGGAAAAGCAGAAGTCCAGAAAGTTAATAAAAGAAAGAAGGAGTTCAAGAAAAAGTGGGAGAAAGAAAAAGATGGACCAGGTTAAGAAGGAACACTGGCTGGTTAACAAAGAGGCTATGTGAGCAGTCACAATAGGAAAGAACAAGACATCAGATGAGCTCTACCAGCTTCTGTAAAGTGACTCAGGAGATGACAAAAAAGCTCTGTTAGGTTGCAAGGTACAAATAGAAACATAAGGAAAAGAGTTGTCAGATACCCTTTGTAAGAGATGCCAGTAGCAACCAGCTCATCAGTCCACAGGACATCGAAGGTAGATGGAAAGAGTGCTTCCAGCAGCTTCTGAATGAAGGAAATCCCAGAGAGACTATTCTACCCTGACACAGCCTACAATGAAAGTGGAAGAAGATCACAACCTAGAAAAAGGAAGAGCAGCATTGAATAAAATGAAGTCAGGGAAAGCAGGCTCAGTGTGTATCTCAGGCATGAAAACACTGACTGACAGAAACAAACTGAGCTGCTATAGTACAGGTTCACTACTTTTCCCCTCTACTTGGTCTGAAGACATCAATAAAAGGGTAAAAGCTGCTTACAGTCCCATTACTGCTTAGTATTTATGAAGATGGTACCTACCAAACAAGGTGACTCAAAGAATCAGCTACATCATCCTCAGTGGGAGTCAGTTACTCCCAAAATAAGCAACAACACTTAAGAATTATATGGATCAATGTTATGACATACATACTCTCTAAATTGACAAGTTTTTTTTTTTTTTTTTTTTTTAGATTTTATATGTAATGCTAATTAACAGTGAAATTAACAAATGACCTAGCTGAGGAGTCCCATCACACTGAGACCAGGAATGTGGCTTACCTATTAGGTTGCTGGTGGATGGCTCCATGGTACTGCAGACTAATACAAGGTTGTTACTAGTTTTCAAGCCAGTCCACCAAAGTTACTGAAAATCTCAGGTCTGCTGGCAAAATGAAGGTAGCCACGTCTCTTTGATGACTTAGAGAAGGACAGCCCATTTGTGTAAAAAATCATCCTTATAAAGTCCTAGAACTTTAGAAAGGTGCAATTTTAATATTATATAATGACTGACTATTAACATTTGAAAACAAGCAAGCTGATTGGTCAATCCAAACAGTGTGCCCCGTTGTAAATCAAGCATATACCAATGGAAAAAAATCCGGTCATCCGGACTTTCTTCTATTAATATATACTATATAAGCTCTATTTTTTTTTTTTAGAAAATAGTAATGTCTTTTGGCTTTTTCCGGTTAGGGGTCGCCACACCGGAACTTGGATTGGCAGAGGATTTTTATGGTGCCGAGTTTCCAGCTCGACGCCCAACCTTCAAGGAAGGCACACCCCATTCATGCTTGCACCTACATGCATATCTTTAATGTCACTCGACAGCGGGGAGGACATGCAGACTCCACACAGAAGGCACTCCAGTCGAGAATCGAATGGGAGAATCTCTTGCTGTGAGGTGACAACTCTAACCGCTGTACCACCGCGGCCCTCACCAGAAACTTCAAAAGAATGAGACAGATGAGACAGAGAAAAATAAAATGATAATCAGGTACATTATGAAAACTAGAGAAACATACCTGATTATCCTTTTATTTTCTCTGTCTCATCTCTCCTGTACATTGAAAGTCCCCCAATTTTTTTTTAATTAAAAATAAAAAATTTAAAAAAGGCAGTAGAGGTCTTCTTTTCTCCCTTGCTTCCTTTACACAGCAGTGATGTACTACATAAGCATGGGAATCAAAGTCCCATACACATGCACCTCAGGAAACCCAGAGGATTCCGGAACATGGAAGAGCAGCACAATGCCATTATACAAGGACACTATTTAAGGAAAATAACTAGCTTTTTTCTTAAATAATGTCATTGTATAATAGCAATAACCCATGGCTGGGTGTGGGTAATGCTGAATTTGCCTATGGTTGGCTTTGTTTGGTCACTTCGGCTTTGCTCTTATGACCAAACCACGCCAGCCGTGGGTAAATCCAGCATTATCCACACCTAGCCATGGGTTATCGCTATAGTATTCCACAAGATGGTAGTGTTCCATTGGAATACAGTCACAGCAACCAGTACTGAGACTATGTTGCCTACAGCTTCAGTGGATTCCAGTGCTATTAAAACATTATTCTAGAAAACTGTTGTATATTTAGATCTCAGAGTTTATTTATGCAAAATATATAATAAATAAGAGGTCTAAAATTTGAAAGAGTATTTTAATGAAAATAATAAAAAGTATGATAAAAAGTTTTTTTTTTAAGGCAAATGACTAAATGTTTTGATAGTAATTGCTGCAGGCTTATTATTATGTCCCCATTTTTTAGTTCTGTGATAGAAATAAGTTATGTCACATGTTTTTTACATGTAAGTGTGTGAATACAATTTATGAATTTATGTAGATCAACATTCAGCATGTAATACCCTCTATGAAGAAAGAATCGCTAGAATGCTAAGGAAGAGAATATATGAACATTTATATGCTATTAAGTCTGACATGAAAATAATACAGGATTGTGGCAATTGTGGCATGCTAAGATTTGTATTAGATTTAGAAGATTTTTATTTTGTCTTAGATAAAGTGAATTTGGGTATTTGAAGTGGTAATGTGTAAAATGCATTAGACAGAAAGGAATTAAAGTGTCAAATGTTGCTGAATGTCTGTGTTAGCCAGGGTTTAATGATACCCTTAATTTTAAGTGTATGTTAAAGGTTATGCCTTTAAAGCACAGCTGCGACTAGCTCTTTTAAATGATGTGACTCTTTGAGAGAATTATTTAAATACTTTTAACACCTTTCTTGCAGATTGCTAGGTATCTTGGCTCTGTATGGTTTATCCAATCATGTGAGAGCCAATATATATCTGTTTTACTGCATCTTTTCTTTTTTTTAAATCAATATGAAGCTGATTGTAAAATAAGGGGAAAAAAGCTGGCTATCTTCCTCATCACATTTGTAAAATAATTATTTGGCTTCTACAGAAACTGTACTAGACAAATAATTACTTGACAGCTTCCCATTAAAATCAATGGGGAATTTAACCTGAAAGTGAGATGACATCCTATTTAATTGTATGCCATCTCACCTCAACCCCAAGAACATAGTAACAGAACGTGGATAGTCAACCCATGATCTATTACTATGCACTCTAAACACCTGTGATCAGTTGCTCTTATCAGTGCGTTACAGTGCTTGTGACAGTTTTCTTTTGCAAGTATGAGTCTTCTTTTAATTTCCATCAGGAAACCAGATAGAACTTTGAGCACTGGTAACAGCAGACACTGCCCACAGTAGAAGTCAGATGTATTTTGTGTTTATAATGATTTATTTTTACCATTGAGTGCTATGTAGCAACAACATGAGCCCTGCAGCAACAATTTGTAATGCATAGCTATGTTTTGACAACTTTTAGAGATCACAACTGATGGCATGACATGTCTGTCTGTTTGGGGGGAGCAATTGGTAGATAAAAGGAAATTGTAGATTGAAGAGGATCACGTTAAAGTGATCAATGCTGTGGCTTGGTGAGGGTGGGGGGACTGAGCATGGTATATGAAAGCTCTAAGTTGAAATACATTACTATGATTGTTTGTTCTTTCCCATTTTCTTACAGGAAAACAGATTAATCTCTAGCAGTAGTAACAGTACACACTTTTCACAGCACAATAAATTTATATTTATTTATGTTTTTATTTAATTTTTATGGCAATTGATGTGGGGGTGCCCTATAACAACAAGTAGAAGTGCATTAATGTGGCTGTTATTTGCAACAACTGAGAATCACACTTTAGAGTTGATTGCAAAAAGTGTCTGTGGGAACTGTGAATGAAAGCATAAGACAGGGTGATCACAATAAATTGCTACTGAGGCTGTAAGTATGTCGTGTAGGGTTCATATTACATAATTGAATGATTAGGTGATCGAACACTTAGAAATTGACCACATAATATCGAAAGCAAAAAACAGTGAATGGCCAATTTAATGGAGGAAAAGGTTTCCCTTGGCCATTTGCTGGATTTTGCCATTTTCTCCACTGTGGAGTGATCTCGGAGTTGGTATATTTAGTTAGGGGGGATGTGGGGGGCAAAGCCCCCCCACTTAGTTTGGCTGTAAAGTTATTATTTTTTTTTTGTGGCCAACAGTAAAGTTTTACGGCAGCATTCGCTATTTTGCAGTTCGATATTACGTGGTCGATGTTTAGGTGTTCAATCACCTAATCATTCAATCACGCAATATAGACCTGTTGTGGAGAATATATAGTGCCTGAGAACTACATGTTTAAATGCGTTATTATGATAATTTCTTTTTTCTCTTGCTTTCATCACAAGTTGCTATCAGAATGTTACAATAAGGATAGTTCCCTCTTAAAGGAGTTTAGGGGGTAGTATATGTGTGAAAACATAACACATTTATGAAAACATAGGGCAATTATATTATCAGGGTATTCTACTGGTAGTGAGTGTGTGTGTGTGTGTGTGTGTGTGTGTGTGTGTGTGTGTGTGTGTGTGTGTGTGTGTAAAACAATAAGTTGGGAGCTACTGTCTTTCACTTTTTCACAATCAGACATTAGAAATGTGCATATAAAGTGTCTGCCTTATTTTGGGGGGGGGGGGGAGAATGTATATGAAAGGAAAAAGCAGTTATATGAGTAATGTAAAATAGTCATTAATATGACAGTTTGGGTTGGGAGTGGCATGTATACGTGACCAGGAGCAAGTGAACATATAAATAGTTGCATAAATGCATCTGTTCCCCTCAGAAATAAATACTACACTAAAGTTAAAAATAACCCCTATGATAGAACCCAAATATAAACCCTATAATAAAAGAAAAAAAAATTCTCATTGACATACTCAGTATGTATTTGAATCATATTATTGGTATATTCCTATGAAATGCGAATAAAAATAAATAATAAAAAATTATAAAAATAATAAAAATAATACCTTTTCCAGGAAATAAAATTTCTGTCATTTTTATCCTATAGCAAAACATATTTATTTTACATGTTCTGACAGCATGTACATATTTAATATTCTGATATCTATTTTCTTGAAAAGCAATTAGGTTTTGCAAAACAAAATGAAAGTTGAAGGGCGATCTTGTCTTGAAAATGTCATAAAAATATCTTGAAGCAGGAGAGTGAGATTGTAATTTGAAGACAGGGTAGAACTGAGGAAGGAATGGCATTTGTTTTTAGAAAACAGGGAGATGAAAACAAATGTGTGGTTTTCAATTCACTTCAGAGTAAACAAAACAAAAAAGCACTGAAAACATAAATATATAATATTGGTGTGATTTCAGACCTAGAAATAATATGTGTTTCTGTATAAAAGTGATCATTTCATTCTTTGTATATGTCGAGACATAAAAAATATGCTATAAAATGTTTTTTTTTCAGTGAAATTTAACATATAGTTGCTCACATGTCTTTGAGGATAGGACCACAGTCTGTGTTTTGTACATAAGTATACCAGTAACATTTATAGACAGATAGGTAGGTAGGTATAGCTATATATACATGGGTCCCATTCAGAAGATCGACTGAACAGAAAGTCGGTCTTCATATAGTCAAGAACATATGATCTACTTTCCAAAATGTTGAAACTTTTGAATGGAGATTGTGGTAAAGTGGGGATCAGGGAATTTCCCTTTTATCCATTGTAGTGCGACCTCAGAGTTGGTATATATAATATGCAGGGGGTTGTGGGGGGTCATTCAACTTTTTGGAAAGTCGATCATATCTTGACCATATGAAGTTCGATTTTCTGTTGAGTCGATCGTCCGAATGGGATCCATATACATGTGTATATATATATATATATATATATATATATATATATATAATATGTGTATATATATATATATATATATATATATATATATTTATATATATATATATATATATATATCTATATATATATATATATATATATATATATGTATGTATTTATATACAGTCCCGAACCAGACAATCAACCATGAAGGTGAACTTTTGATCTGAACATTTGAATGTTGTTTTGAACAGATAGCGCTGTTTAGGGTTGATTGTCCTTTCATAGAGGATGCATGATCATGGAGTTGGCATATTTACATCTTGAAATAGTGAGAAGGAGAAATTATAATCAAGCTATCCCAGAAATTGTCTGCCTTTTTATGCATCTGTTCCTTGCAGAGATCAGTGATTATGATTCAGATGAACCACTCTCTGCCTGTTATTCAGTTCTGATTGCTTTCCTACATCTTGTCATACCTTATCAGGTACATCCAGTCTAGTTAATTGCTTGTGACTACTGGTTTGACAAGGGAATTTGTTATTTTGATGGGACTGGATGAAGGCTTGAGCTGTGATGGTGCAACACCCATATGCTGGAGGGTAAGCTTATTGGGGATGGGTGTTTATACATCATACTATTCAGACATCTCCAATAGTAGTAGGAGCAACAGGACTGGTAAAAATGATGTTTCAGGTATATGTAAGTGTAATAGTAACACTGTTAACATCATATGAACCACATAAGGAGGCATTTGTGGATACATGGTGCACTGAGAAGAGCATTCTTGGCAAACATCAAAAACTGAAACAATATTAATTTCATAAAATTGAATAGTATTCTGACTTAAGAATGGGGTTCTTTCTGCCTGTGATATTAGAAAACTTAAACATTTGGAGAAATTAAGAGGGAAAAATCTCCTTTATAATGACATCCTGTTCATGTAGATGTGTTTGGTGGCTAGCCACCCAGCAACACAATCTGGATGACTGACAGGCTCAGAAGCCCAACCTGTCTTGTCACCTAGAGGACACTTTAAGCAGCAGAAGAATATAAAATGCCCAGTTTTTGTGCTCAGCACGAATAAACATTCTCTGGACACTGATGTCCTTGACTTCCTTTAATCTGTAATATTTTTAGAGAAGGGAGTTTATCAACTTTTGATTTATATCTTAAGAAACACATGATTTATTATCCTTTTCAACTCAAGTTTTAGAATTGTCACAGTAAAATAATGGCCCTTACCTTAGTTTTTAATGATACACTTATGACTTGTGAGTGGATGTTCTACTCCAAGGTGCTTCTGCTTGATCTTACGGCAGTTTTGATGTGGTGAATCATGGGATCCTTGCTGCATTGCTTTTATAACAATGGCGATCTCTCAGGAATTGTCCAGGAGTAGTCTACCTCCCATGGTTCTGTACAATCCTCGAGGGTTGTTTCAGGAATTAATGATTTCTCACCATTCTCTCTGGTTTTGTAGAGTACAGAAGGCTTCCATTTTGGACCCTAATTTCTTTACAGTGTGCATACTGGCCATGGGTGGTCTTATTAGGGGGGCATACAGTTAAATCCCTGATTCACACACGATTCTGTACTGGCCCTGAATTCTCTTGACAATGACCTTGCCTATATCCCCCAATGGGTGTGCTTTCAGGTTTTGTATTTTTGCACCACCATGGATTGGTAAAGATTGATGCTGGCAGATGGAAACTCTTTTCTCTTGGTCTAACCAGTGATGTCAGTGAGTCCTGGCCTGAGTTTGGTTTGCCAGTTACTATAACTTTATTTCCTTAGTTTCAAGTGTGCTTCAGACTGTTATGCCATACCAACTGTCATGGCAATACATGCCACTGAAAAAAATTTCCCACCAATAAACCTCTTTTTTATGGGATGACAGCCTTGAATTCATATTTAAGGTGTGACAGACTGGCAGCCAGTAACCAAGTGTCAGCTGTAATAATGTCTATAGCATAAAGCTGTGTATACTGTGATCTTGTAATGCCTGAACTGTTGCATCTCCCCATACCTTAGGTTTGTGCACTGTAAACTTTTTGCTTGCAGTAACTGTAAAACTCCACTGCTCAGTTACCAAGTGATAATTCATGCTATCAGCATATTATACTTTTCCTTTGGAACCTCCACTGTCTGCATGTTTGATTCCATGTCCTATATAAACTACTTGTTCTAAATTATGTTTTCCTATATGACATAGATCCTGCTAACGTGAAAGTACAACAATACCATTTATTGTTGTGCCCTATTTTGTTGAGACTTGAAATGTTATGGACATTATTGTCATATTTTACAGCTGTTGTATAGTTATTTGGTCAAGTCATTTTTGTCCTATGTGCTTCCTTATTGTGCAAGTGATGACACTGAAGTCAGGCAATTCACAGGAAAGACAAACAGTGAATGTTGTTTATAAATAAACTTTTCTCTTTATTCCATGCTTGTGTGACCTTGGAGTTGGCATATTTCGAGAACAAGGCGAAGGGAGGAAGCCTCTATGTTTTCAGTGCAGGGAGATGATACAGTCCCTTGCTGAAGCAATGTAATTTGAGATTTTTTTTGTAACTTTATTATTTACAGTGTCTTAATTGTGAGTGTTTTGGCATTTAGATATTATATTTATGATGTTATGAGTCTCACCAAAGGAACATTTTGTATTAAATTATGAAATAAACTGAAAAAAACTATTGAAATCATACTGTGCCATCTATGCTGTCTGCTTTGCCATTGAGCAGGTATCAGTAGCTCAGAGGGTATTGCTTGAATTCTTTGATATTTATATTTTTGCCTCTCAAGCACCATTCCTTTGACACTGATTACACAGGTAGCGTTGGAAAGCCTCAGTACGTAGAGGTCGTAATATTCATTTGTTTTATTTATTAATTTAAATGGTGCCATTTTCACCTCACTGGCACATTTATGTTTTTATTCACATATGCACTGCTGAATAGTATTAAGCAATCAAATAAACCAAAACTTGAAAATTGAATTATACTCAGTATTTGGGAAAACTTGTCCCTTTATTGCCCTCTGAAGACGGTTTCTTCCTCAGAAATGTCCTGTTTCAGTTAAATTGAATACTTCACATTACTTGTTGAAGTGAGTTTGTGTCCAATGTTCCTTTCATTTTTCATTCAACAAGCTGTCTCGTATCTGACCGACAGCATTTCATACAAATTAGCTATTCACAGAACTAATTAAAATCGTGAAATTCTGTTTAGCCTCTATCTACTTATACATTTTCTGGCTCACATCGTAACTGTCTCAGGCAAACCAAGTGAAGGAATTTGTAAAAAAGCAGGATTCTTAGTCTCAGGAGACATTATCTTTGATGTTGACAAATAAAATATTTTCCCTGAGACCTCTAGAAGGCACTAAAATCCCATCATCTAGTTTATCAGTGACTATGGTCCAAGCTGTTTATCACAGATGTTCTTTAGAGACTTTACCATTACTAAACTCTATATCAGTACTTGACATCTTTTTTCTTCCTTTTAGCAGCCTCTTCCCTAACTTAAGCCCTATCCCTACTTCTTATGCTGCCCCTAACCAATGTCCCTTTTCCAGTGCCAGCTATAAACCGGTGGGGCAAATAGCCTTGACATGCTTCACCGCGAATCACTTCACTTCATTGCGAAGCACTTGCCTGCTCTGTTTGTAACTCGTTTAATACATTTCTGCCCTGGGGCTATCCTATTCTTTAGAAGTCAACAATATCTGACTTCCCTTCATAGAAAAATCTCATTAGATTTCATTTTCTTTTTCCCTTTCAAAGTTCTTTAGTGGATCCTAGTTTAATTGACATTTCTATGAATAAAGCTTTGAGTGGACATCATTATGTAACAAGGGGCATTTAGAAGTATACTTCAGTTCAATTTGTATTCAGGTATGTTCCTGAAATGAAGGCAGGCAACTCTTGCTCAGAGAAAGGAGTATTTACATCAGACATTCTCCAGGGATCTGTACTTTACCCAATATTATTTTCTTTATAGATAAATGACATAACTGCTTCACTGGATCACAGAACAGGCTATGGAGCTCACTGTACTTTTTGTCAGCAGATACTGCTGCGAGTAGCTCTTTTCCAGAGTGAAGAATATGAAAAGTAAATCAACATCTGCTTTCACACATGCACATCTGGCAGATGCACTTTACATTGCCGTTTCAAGATTTGGTGCAGATATGGACCATTTGTGCAAGAACATTTAACATCAGGCATCTCACAGTCTGTGATTTTACATGGTACACGATAATTTCAGACAACTGCATTGTATTTTCTTTTTTTGGGGGGGGGGTAAGATTTCACCTGGATTTACAAATTTATAGCATTATTACTTTCAAAACATTGCCATGTTTCATACTTTCATATAACTGCATACTCTCCGTCAGAGTTCAGCAAAACATCAGAAAAAGATGGGAACATGACAAGCCTATGAGATTCAGTCCTTCAGTTTTCAAATGTATGAATCAGTTTCTCTGCTAATTACATTTGCACTGCTGTAGCAAGGAAACTGTTTGTTTAATGTTCTTATCTTGTTAGTAGCAGGATAAGTTTTCAGAGTCATGGTAAGAATACAAGCAATGAATCTGAAATTCCAGGTGTTGTGTTATCTGTTTTTGTTGCTTGAATGAGGTGGTATATTGCTTTGACTGTTGTGGATATACTAAGCAGATGCATATTGGACATGGTAATGTGGCCCCCAAACCTTGCTAAGTATGGTAAATGGTCTCTGAACCAAAAAGTTTGCACATCCCTGTACTAGAATGGCTGTCTTTTATAAAAGCTATTGGAGAAAAAAGCTTCTCAAGCTATGTCCCTACTACCTATAAATCACTCCCCTCTAAAATGAAGGAAGAGAATATCTTCCTGACCTTTAGACAAGTCATGAAATACCTCAAACAGTCCTGTAGATGCAGCTGCTTTGATAAAAGATATGCACACACATGGATAATGGTTAATAACAGCTTCTTTATGATGCAGTGACAACCCATTAACCAAAGTATCATAAGCAACAAATGAAATGACTCATATATCTGTTTATGTAAAGTTTGTAGATTTGTACAAAATGTTAAAATGTTCTGCTTAACTTAGTAAAAATCTTATCATACATAGTGCTTCCCTCTACTAACTCAGACAAGTTTAGCATATACTTATCTACTCGCTTAAAAATCGTTTTGCATAGTACCATATGCATCTTTTCTACTCACTAGAGTAGAAAGGTGTAAGCTATGTTGTCTCTATTAACTCATAAGCGAATTATGCACTGCACAGTACATCTGTCTTACCATTTTCATATTTATAACTGAATTTCATACGTTGGAGCTAATTATCTTGTATTTGATTTCTGATGTTATAATTATAAACCATTTAGTTATATTATTGTGTATCCCATTGTGTCACAGTTGTGGCTGAAAATGTTGCAAGCACATCTACCCAGTTATCAAATAAAAAATAAATTAATTAATTAAACAAATAAAAATACCTAAAATAAATAAAAGTGCCTGTGTGTTTTCAGTCCCTCTGCCCCACCCCCCCACAGCCCCATTACTAAATTATTTTAATTCCAAGTTTGCACAATCTCAGGACACAGAAACTACTTCATTTTTTGCAGCGTAACTAAATATTTCCTTTCACCAAGAGTTGTTAGAAGACATAAGATGTTAAGAGATTGGGTTGTAAGGGATTTGCCCCCTGCAAAACAAATTAGAAGTTGTAGTTTAATATGTTTTAATTTATTCTTTTTATGTATGTAGTTAGTTATGTTGTGTTATATGGAAGTCTATGTATTTTTGTGAGGAGTCTATATATCCTCCTTGTGTCTGCATGGATTTTTGTAAGGTGTACTAGCGACATCCTTGACACAGTCAAATTAACTGATAATCATGTAAGATGCCCTTAGATGTGTGTGTGTGTGTGTGTGTGTGTGTGTGTGTGTGTGTGTGTGTGTGTGTGTGTGTGTGTGTGTGTGTGTGTGTGTGTGTGTGTATCCTGCGATGGGCTAGTTTTCTACCCAGGAAAGCTTTTCTACCTTTTGCCCATTGGTTGCATGGATTGGCTCAGGTTCTCCTATGACTCTGAATAGGATAAAGAGGATGTTGGAAAATTAATGAATGCTTCATTATAGTATACTTCAGTATTATGAAACAATTCTGTAAACATTAGTCTCCTGTAAAATCTGCTAAACAAGTTTTAGATTGCAAAGTAAACATTATAGTTCATAGGTTCATAGGTTGGTACTAGGCTATCGGCCCTAGGGCCTATACAAGCCTAGACATAACAATTTCCTGGATATTTTTTCCAACAATATTTACTTCCCTGGACCCCTGTCTAGCAGGGCGACTGATGTGATCCCCGGGGAGAATTTCCTGTCTCCCACCCAATCGTCAAGGTTCCTTTTGAAGAGCACCAAGGAGGTGCTCTGCTTGACATGTATGGGCAGTCTATTCCAGAGTATGGGGAGTCTCTGGGTCAGGGACCTATCCCTCCAGAATGTTTTGTTCATTGTGATGACAAGGTTTAGATCCCCAGAGTGTATGGCTCTGAGGGATTGGGATTTCTTTAAGTGGAGCATGTCCAACAGCTCATTATTTGACATGGCCTTGTATGTTAAGCAGAGATCACCTCTGAGTAGACGATATGCCACAGAGTATAGCTGGAGTTTTTTTAGATGGTCAGTATAGGGCATCTGCTTTAGGCCTGTAATTCTTTTTAGTGAGGTATTTCTGCGGCCTTTTCAGCTGTTGCAGATGTCTTGTGAGGTACATACCAAACGGGGCGTTGTACTCTATAATGGGTCTAATGAGGGATGAGTACAGTGGGACAATGACCTCCTTTTTTCTGGATGAAAAGCCCTTAGTGATGAGGTGTGCCACATAAAAGGATTTTCTGACTGTTGTGGCGATGTGGTTATCGAAGGTGAAACCACTATCCACCTGTGTCCCTAAGTCTCTCATTACACTTTCGGTGTTTAGTGTACTGCCACCTATGTGGTAATTCATGGGTACATGGTTTTTCCCAAAGGTGATAACTATACATTTCTTAGCATTAAGCTTGAGCCCATGGCTCTGGCACCAAGCATCTGTTTCTGTAAGGCCCTTTTGTAGAATATCCACATCATTTGGGGATTCAATAATGGCTCCCAGTTTGCAGTCATCTGCAAATTTTGTTAGCCAGAGTTCCTTAGTGTTGGCCTGTACTTCAGAGAAGTAGATGCCAAACAAGAGTGGCCCCAGGACTGAACCCTGAGGTACTCCACTTGTCACTTGTCAGGAGATGGATTTGGAGTCGGCTACTTTTATAGTCTGAGTTCTGTCAGTAAGCCAGTTGGCAACCCATCGAGTGACGTAGGTATTTATGCCCAGCTTAGTAAGTTTATCTATGATTCCAGAGTGGGGGATGGTGTCGAAGACCTTGGTGAGGTCCAGATAGAATGTGTGGACTGCCTTACCCTCGTCCACAGCTCTGGAGACTGATTCAAAGAAGTCAATCAGGTTCAGGAGACAAGATCGGCCCTTCACAAACCCAAACTCGGTGGGGTCCAGTGTTTGAAGGTTGCCAATGTCCTTGTTTATAAGTTCTATGATAATGCGTTCCATGCCCTTGCAGATCAGGCTCATCAGACTGATGGGACGGTAGTTCTCGGGATCCAAAGTGGATCCCCCCTTGCGGAGTGGGATAAATGTAGCTGTGCGCCACTCAGTGGGCACAAAGCCTGAGGTGAGGGTATGATTAAACATGACACTTAGGTGAGGTTCCAGTTAATTTTGTAGTTCATTTAGTACACAGCCTGAGATGTCAGGATATAGGCATATTGGCAATATCCTTGGGATCAGTATATTTAATGCCATTCTGTTGTAGCTCAGAGCATATCTGAGCATTGCCATTTAGATTCTTGACATAACTATAGAATGCATTGTGGTTGTCTTTGGAATTTTTGGCAATTTTATTTTTGTAACTAGCTTTGGAGGGTTTTATGAGGGATCTCAACTTCTTACTGAGGCTGGTATGGGAGTTTTTTGCATCCTGGGATTTTCCTTGTTTCTGCAACAGTTTCTTTCTTCTGTTGTATAGTTTGTTTATGGCAGGGGACCACCAGATTGGCTTCCTTTTTTTGCAGGAGAGCATCTTGGTTCTATTTGGGATGGCACAATTCATGCATGAGTGGATGTTCTTGTACAGTGCCTTAGTGTAGGATTCAGCAGTCGAACTTTCAGCTCCTATCTGCATGGGTGTCATGAAGTTTGTCACTTCTGACTTGAGTAGCATGAGTTGGCTTTGGAGAAGTTTTTTACGGAGGTTTCCTTACTGGGGTGTAGGGGTGAGATGTGGATGTCAAGGGTGATTTGCTTATGGTCAGACCTGACCAATGTGAGTAGTAACCACTGGTGTGGAGCATCTATCTCCCATGTTGGTAATGACCAGGTCTAGGATATTGGTGTCCCTGGTGGGACAATGGATTAGTTGATCCAGGGCATTGGTATTTATGAATTCCAAGAACCGTTGGGAAAAGGTGTTGGCATCCGAGTAGTTTTACCACTTAATGGCAGGGTAGTTGAAATCACCAAGTATTAGGGTGTTTGGTTGTATCTTAATATTGTCCAGTATGTTTAGAAAGGTGTAGTGAGAATCTTGGGGCATGATGAGGGATCTGTAGCAAGCAACAATTTGGATTGCAGTTTTACCTAGTGTTAGTTGCACATGGAGAATTTCAGATGCATTGTGTTGGGCAACTAGCCTGGAGGTGTGAATATCCTTGGTGAATATGGAAACTCCTCCCCAACTTTAGTGTTTCGGTCTTGGTTTGGTGGCCGAAAAGTGTGGTAAGAGTTGTAGCCCTGTATTGCAGGGGTGGTCTCAGGAGCTCAGGTCTCAGTTACTGCACAGATATCGATGTTCTCCATTTTTAGGAGTGCCTCGAGAGAGTGCATTTTGAGGTTTAGACTTCTAACATTGAGTAGCATTACCTTCAGATTTTGCATGCTTGTATCTGTTACGGTGGTGGTTTTGTCCTTTGAACCTTGCCTTAAAAAGGCACTATAGGGTTGGCAAGAGCTTGGCCAGTAACCTGAATCCCAGGGGTGACAGGTGCAGACCATCTCTGGCAAAGCATTGTGGTTTGTCGATCATGTCGTCCCAGGTAGACAGATACTGGATCCCCTCTGAATGACACCATAAGCTTAGCCAATTGATGAAGTCAATCATTTTGTCCTTAGAGTGTGGTATCATTCTGGGCAAAGGCAGGATGCTACTCAGGGCTAGGGTCATACTTGCCTGGGCCACATGATCTGAGAGCTCTTCCATGTCTCTTTTCATGTAGTCCAGGGAGGTACATCTCAAGTCATTCACTCCAACATGAACAATGACAGAGTCGTATTTGTACTTGTTGTGGAGTGACTTGAGTGCGTGCATTATGTGGCGGATCCTGGCACCCAACAGGCAGCTGACTGTACTTTTCTCCTTGTTCAGCCTGGTGAGTGGCATATCAGTGTGCCTGACTATAGAGTCACCTATGACTAAAGTGTTGGGTACATTGTCTTGCCTTAGGGGCTGTTGTTGGGTGGCACACTGGTGTTGTGAGCTATGTGTCACTTTGGTTGTAACTGGTGTTTGTTTGCATTTCAGCTTTGGAGGTCCTTGTTGCTTGGGCAGGTTAATGTTAAGGGCCTCCGCATATGTGGGTTTAGTGTTGCTATGTGTGGGTGTTGATGTGGGTTTTAAAGGGCTATGTGTTGCTTGAGGTGTAGTGCAAGTGTTAACCTTCTCCTCTTGACTGTCTAGCACAATCTTGGCTGGAGAGAGCTTTGCTTCCAGTTTGGCTATGTAAGTGTATCTCTTGCAGGTTGTAGTGTTGGGTGGTAGGAGGAGAGGGTTTTCTGTGTACATGAGGCATTTGCTGTATTGCTCCAGTATGCCCAGATTCACCAGGTAGACAGGAGAAATCACTGGAAGCTGATCCTTGGACATGCCTGTTTAGGTGCTTTTTTGTAAAGTACAAGAGCTGTTTTCCCTTACCTTTGCAAGGTACTTTGCAATTATAGGCTTTTTAGTGCCTGTGATTAATTTCTCCTTATTAACAAGGAGAATTGAGTGCTTGTATCAGTTAAGGCTTCCTAGTGCTTTCCAGAAGGTTCTAGAGCAAGTGCTAGCTACAGGAGTTCAGATTTTAGTGCTACTACTGAGAAACCAGCTAGTTCTAAGGGAGAATTTGAAGAGCAGACTTTTATAGGTTCATAGGTTAGTCCTAGGCTAACTGCCCTTATGAGCCATTTTAAGCCTAGCCAATTTTCCCCTGTGAGATTCAAACCCTGTACCTTGTGTTTGTAAGGCAAACACTTTAACCATTAGGCCACCCTCCCAACCTCCTGGCACCTGGAATAGTTTAACCGTATCACGGCAGTGTTGTTTGGTCTCATGCATTCCATTTCAAGTCTCTGTACAAGGCTTTTCATAAACTTCATTAAATGAATGATGCAGTGTTGTCAACTGTATTACTAATCTCAGTATACTTAGCAGTTTCCTTAAAATCCCAGATGAGGTCATAAACCTAGCCACAGATTCCTGTTGAATGAGATATAATTCAGTACAACCCCCCTGCAAAAAACTGTTATATATTATAAAACGGCAAGGAATGACCATCAACCCCAATAGGATAAACAAATAAAAGACCGTATTTAAATAGAAAACCAATGCACAGGTAACTGTCATTCAGCAGCAACATAATGAAATCAAATAAGAGGCTTCACACTGTACAAAATCAAAAAACATAGTTAGTGGGCCCAGTTCCAAAAGACTTACCCTCAGTGTAAGTGGCTACATACACTGACAGCAGGCTGAGAGCAGGTGTTTTGGAATCTAGTCCCCATAGTAATTCACTTACACTGAGATCAGGTCTTTAGGAATCAGGGCAGGTTTACACTGAGAGCAAGTCTTTTGGAATCTGGCCAAGTATGTCCATAAAGGATAAACAATCACTCAAAAACATTAAAAATATATAGAATAAAAAACAAAATAATTTTAAATGAATGCATGTAGCTTTGCACAACTAGAAAAAAAAAATAAAATTGAGTAGGCAGGATCCACAAGGAAATGATCCCCTGGGAGAAAACCTAACAGCTGTTGTAGATTCATTAAGAAAGCTAACGTAGCTGCTAGCTAATATATCACCTTAGCCTCTGCCTTTACAAAAGGACATTCTCAGAAGGTTCTTCAGTAGATTATACTGTGCTAGAATTGTAACCTAATCATACTTAGAATTAGTGGTTCCCAGGTAATAAATTATTCCTGTGCAACCGGAGGCTTGCATGACACCAATAGCTGTGAACCAGGAGGACATCAACTTGATGATCTCAAGGCATTGATAGCTGCCCTTATAATCATGTCTGTTAGAGCATGAGGAGGTATGGTAGGGCAGTGGATGCCCCTGTGGTGATGCAGGTACTCATGTGGGTTACCGGGTATTGGAGTTAGGGCATGGCAAATATTTTCATTGCCAGGATGTCAGCAAGGACACAAAACACCCTCATGGCTACGTGAATGATGGACCTTCAAGATGGCTCTCACACCTGGCTGTGGATACCCAGTACAGGAGAATGAATGGGCTCAAATACAATTGCAAAGCCTTGGTGGTTGGCATTTGGAGAGACAAACAGCAGATAGAAAAAAATCAGTAGTAGTTGTTACAAAGGGATGTATTTACAACACAGGCTATTTTGCAGGAATTCAAGTATTGTGAAAATAGTGAAAAACTAAGAAAAGGCCAAATTAGAGATGTGGACAGAGGGATATGAGTAAAATGTGTCTTTAAAATGATGTGACTTTCCAAATTTAATAATTGTAGAAAAATAATGCATGTATTGCTCTGTATGTGGACTAGTCGGAAAAAATATATATACATTTTTTGATGGAAAGACGGGTATTTAATGTTGGTTTCCTGAGTAGCGTATCTGCAAGAGAAGGCATTTTCCATTGTAGTATAAACTGAACTGCGCAAGATCTGGGGAAGGTGTCCATTTTTGCTTACAGGTTAACACGGAGGTTAAATGAAAAAAAGAAACAAGAGAAATAGGAGCACAAGTGTTATGTGAATACAATAAACCACAGAAACATTGGCAAGAAAGGAAGAATGAGGAACCATTTACTTAAAAAAAGCAGGAAAAGTGTGAAAGGAGGATAGAAAATGGGGCACTTTTGATTCATTGATTGAGAATAGGCACACTGATGTGCATTCAGATGAACAGGCATGAGACATGAATAGAAAGAGAAATGTATTTATTTATTTATTTTACATTTGTTAACCGGGCTAGTCCAACTGGATACATGTCCATTTTCAGTGGAGGCCCGGGGAGAAAAGCTCCGCTATCTACTACATTACAAGTAAGAAATACAAAAATTTACAATACTAAACAAAGCAAATCAACCTCAATTACAGGATGTTCAGGAACCGGTGTACAGACAAAGACATAGCAGGTAAGTAAGTTCAGGTAAACATAGTATGTAACAGAAATAGTTATATTATTGATAAGTTTAACAATAGAAAATTACTTAAAGTCAATTTTAGTAGGGAGAGAATAGTTACCCAACACAAAGGGAAAGTGTGAAGTAATAGAGTAGAGATAAAGAGGAGAGGTGGCAGGAGAGGGAAGGAAGTAAAAATGTCAGCTAGGGTTAATGCAAGAGCATATCCTGTGGTTGGTTAGGAAGTGTTTCAGTTTAGTTTTAAATAGTGGAATTGAAGTTAGGTCTGTAAGGTCTTGAGGAAGTTTATTCCATATTTTGCCAACTGAGTTGGAGAATGTGGAGTCACCTGCAGTGTTCTTTGATAGAGAAGTTTGAATCAGTATTTTATTAGAAGAGCGTAGGTTTTTCAGGTTGTTATAGGGTTTTATTAGGGTAGAGAGCATAGGAGTATTCTCAGGGTGGTGAAGAGCTTTGTGGGCAATTGTAAGTTGATAGTATTGAATTAGGTGGGGTAACTCCAGCCACCCTAGTTTTAGGAGGTTCAGGCAATGATGCATTTTATATGGAGAGGCAGTGGCAAATCTGGCAATGTTGTTGTATGCTGATATAAGTTTATTGAGGTTATATTTAGAAAGATTAGTATAAATGGGAGAAGCGTATAATAGGGTGGAGATTAAATGGGTTCGAGCTATGGTTGTTCTAGCTTCAGGAGTTAGGAAAGATTTGATTCTGTAGAGAGAACCTAGTTTTCTGTTAGTTGTTTTTATGATAGAGTTAATATGAAAGTCAAATTTTAATAGGTTGTCAATAATAACACCCAAGAGTTTGGTTGTATGGTCTGGAGTGATAAGGGTGCCATTGTTAGAAGTAAGTGTGACGTTAATAGAGGGAGACATGTGCGTGGGTGCAAAGAGGAGGAGCTTGGTTTTCTTAGGGTTGAGGAGGAGACAGTAATTAGAGAACCATTTCTCTATAGTGGTGAAAGTTTTTTGTGTAAGGAAGTGGAGGTCAGCTTGGTTATTGGCAGAGCAAATAATGGTGGTGTCATCAGCATATTGAATACAAGTAGTAAGAGGGGTGGCAAGATACAGGTCGTTAATAAAAATGGAAAAAAGCTGAGGACCTAAGATGGAGCCCTGAGGGACCCCAATAGTGGTAGGGAGAAGTTCAGAAAGATGGTTGTCCCATAAAACAGCTTGTTTCCGATTGTGAAGATACGACGTAAACCAGTTTAAGGCAGGATTGTCAAGTGAGAGAGATTTTAAACGATGTAAGAGGAGTTGGTGATTGACCATGTCAAAGGCTTTTGACAGGTCTACGAAAAATGCAGAAGAAAGAATATTATTATTGCGGTTTGTATTAATGGAGTCAATAAAGGATAATAAGGCTGTGGTGGTGCTATGGAATGGACGAAAGCCATGTTGGCAACTAGCAAGGAGATTATTATGTAGGAGGTGATTAAGCAACTGTTTGTGGATGCATTTCTCCATAATTTTTGCAATAGGAGATAGCAGAGCTATGGAGCGGTAGTTGGAATACTCCAACGAGTCACCCCCTTTAAAAAGAGGGATGATGTAAGAGATTTTCCAGACTGAAGGTATAGTACTTTCTTTTAAGGTCCTATTAATTAGTATAGAGACAGGGTAGGCTATAGCATTTGCACCTAGCTGAAGGTATTCAGCTGGTAATTTGTCAGCTGAGGGGGTTGAAGGTTTAAGTTTTTGAAGTAAGTAAAGAATATAGGAGGTAGGTATGGGTTTGAGTTGAAATGGTGGAGGAGTGCAGCTTGGGTTAGCTAGTGTAGAGGTGTCAGGGCTTAGTTGGTTAGCTAGTTTAAGTATTGCTGAAGTAAAGAAAGTATTGAATGCATTTGCTGTTTGTAGGGGGGAGTCTGGGTTGGAGCCTAGTGGATTAGGTGTTGCAACTTTGCCAGGGGATAGTAGTATGTTAATAGATTTCCAAAATTTATGTGGTTGGTGGTGGGAGGATTGCTGAAGTTGGGTATAAAAGCTCTTCTTATCTTCTAAGATGGCTAGCTTTGTCATATTTCTTTTTTGTTTAAAGTTAAGATGATCTAAAGAGTTTTTAGTGGTTAGCCATTTGGTCCAGGCTTTATTCCTACTACGGATTAGTTTTCTTGTATTACTTGTAAGCCATTGAGCTGTCTTACATTTCATGCGTATAGAACGCAAGGGGGCATGTTGATCAAGAATAGTAAGAAAAGTATTATTAAAGAGGTTAACAGCTTCATCTATTGGGAGAGTTTTAAGAGGTGACCAGTTGACTAGTCTAAGTTCAGTTTGAAACCGATTAATGTTAAAATGTTTTTTGTTACGAGATAAACGAATTAGGGGAGGTATGGCTAGATGTGTTTTATGCCTAATAATATATGTTAGAGTGTAGTCGCTGAGGTCATCTGGGAGGATTCCAGTAGAATATTTTTGTTGGGGACTATTTGTTAGGATCCAATCAAGTATGGTTTCTTTCTTATTAATTTTGTTTATTCTAGTTGGGGAGTTAATGTTTTGACGGAAGCCATGCAAATTAATAAGGGTAGATGGATTAGATTCTTTGCATAAGTTCCAGTCAATATTAAAGTCACCTAAAAGTATTGTTTCTTGAAGGAGATTAAGTGAGAACCAGTTTAGTAGGTCTTCTAATATGGTAGAATTGTTGCCTGGGGGAAGATAAGTACAGATAATATTGATAGATTTGTGAGGGTTGAGGTACAGTTTGGATATAATAATTTCAACATTAGTGTCATGTGGAAGGGTATGGTTTGTTTTACTTACTTCCAGTCCATGTTTAAAGAGAATGGCTACACCGCCTCCTTTTTTATTTAAGCGATCTTGTCTAAGGATGTTATAGCCAGGGGGGAAAATTTCATTATCTTTTATTGTGGGTTTGAGCCATGTTTCTGTAAGACAGTGGATGTCAAATTGTTGGACTTCTAGTAGAGCATGAAGAGCAGAGATTTTATTGCAGACGCTACGGATGTTTAGATGAGCTATAGAGAGAGATTTGGGTGGTTTAGTATCTGGTGTAGTTGTAGTTTTAACTTGTAGCCATTTGGGGGATAGTGGGGAGGTGTTGGGGCCAGGGTTGGGGTGAATGTCCCCAGCAATCAATGAGAAATTTGATATAAGGTGGTTAAATTGTGAGGGTTTGCAATAGTAAATATGTTTTTTGAGGCTGTGAATCAGGTATTTAATGTGAGAAAGACGATGATATTTTGGTTCAATATAAGAGTTACTATATATGGGACTGAGATGTGTTGTGGGTGGAGTTGGGGGGGAAGCTAGGGTGTGCTTGTGTGGGATGCTAAAAGTAGGATGTAATGGTAGCTCATAGTAGGTTATGAGATAGGTAGAGGAAAGAGTAGTTAGAAGAGTTAGTAGTAGCAGAGGAAGATATTGGTTGGACATGATAAGTAGAATTAGAGACAGTGAATAAATGTATGTGTTCAGGCTAGCAGATGGGTGTTTGAGGGAGGAGACTATTTTGTATTGGGTGGAGATAGGAAGAAAGCGATGACTCTTTTACTATTGCTGTTTATAGCTCCCTCCTCTGTGATCAGGCTAGCAGATGGGTGTTTGAGGGAGGAGACTATTTTGTATTGGGTGGAGATAGGAAGAAAGCGATGACTCTTTTACTATTGCTGTTTATAGCTCCCTCCTCTGTGATCATCCTGCCACATAGTTAGTTTATTTCCTCCTTCCTTCCCACTTCTGGCATCGGAAGACTCCACAAAGAACAGGTTAAGAATTTGGGGGGGGGGGTGGTGGTGGTAGTCATCTTCCTTTGCTAAGTTAGGAGTTTCTGTTATTCTCTTAGCAACCCTTTTCCTATTAACAGAGAAAGTACAACACCTGGCTACACCGAGCTATTTGTAAGGTCGTGGTTCTGCAGACTTGAAGTTCTCAGCCACATTGCCTGCACTTCTTGGCCAGGTTCAAATTCCTGAGCCGCTTTGCATTGCAGCATAGTAATGGGCCTTTCCCTAGGTGGTGCTTCTGTGGCAGAACTTGAGTGACTCTCTCCTTCACACCTCTTAACTTCTTAGCACAAGAATTCTGGCTATAACTGAAAATAATGTGGAGCGAGGGTTGAACATCAGACAAAGATTTTAAATATTGCTCTTATAAACTTAGAAAGTTGCTAAAATAACATGTTGCATTAACATGCATTTTCTGAAGGGTGTGAAGTCTGGAAAGTCAAATATCTATCATTATTTAGTGACTTCAGTCCTCAATGACTTGCCAAAAAAACACACATTTCATTAGGAAAATTTCAAAACTATGACAGAAAAATCAGAACATTCTGTGCTATTCTGGACAATTGAGAGGTATCCTCTCTTCTCAGAATGGATGAGAATGCCTTCAGCTGGTCAGCTGCACTCCTCCTTGGGTGTGTCTTTCTCCAGCACCTGGACCACTAAACAAACCAAAGTCATCTGAGTCATAGTCAAGGTTTTAATCCTGTGCAGCACAGATTGAGCAGCAGTGGTGAGCTAGAATATGAGTCAGTAATAGAAAGTGATAAAATGCAGATTAATCTTTAGCTTAAATTGGAAACATGTTTCTCTCAATGTGATTATACTGAAAAATACCACAAGATGCTTTACCATACTAAAGTGTCAGCCATACTTCTCAACTGTCCAGATTTTTTTTAGAATGTCTATATTTTTGGTCTGTTCCTCATAAAATTTGTGATACTCTGGCAAATTACTGAGGATTGAAGTCACTAAATAATGATAGAGATTTGAGTTTTAAACTTTATATCTTGAAAAAATGCATGCTAACACAAAACCTGTCATTCTACCAACTATATGAGTTTATAAGAACATTATTTAAAATCTATCCCTAGTTTTGGGCCTTTGCACCCCTTTAGTTTAAGCTTTGTTCAGACTATTTGCACTAACAGGTTGAGAGGTATGGAATCAAGGGAGTATTAGATGCATATAAAATAGCAGGTTAACAAATCGGACTGGAAAGAGTACATTACAAGCTATGAGGGGATGAAACTATGATCTTAAGGATAGGGATGCTTGTTGGAGGCACAGATTTTGTTCAGGAAAGTTTTTGCAAGGCAAATGTAAGAGATAGTTGATATATTCCTTTGTGGAATTATGTTTGTTATAGCTATATATTATAAATTTTATCCATTTTCTGCTTCTGTTTAAATGTATGCACACAATATTTATACACTGTGTAACATTTAGCATATTGTATTGTTCCTTGTAATGTCAGTATTGTGTTTGTCTCTACCTTATGACTTGGTGTGACTGAAAAGGATTGTGTAAACAGCTCACTTACTTAGTAACAAATTTAAACAATTAATTAGTTAATTAATTAAATAGGCATTATGTGTGGAATTTATATAGAATGCATGATGTTTACTCTCCAATGAGCAGTAGGAGTTCTATGTTTTCAGGATATTGCACACTAAGTACAACTCTTCCATGCAACAGTGAGGAAACTGGACTTTGGGAAAAGTGAGGAGGGACAGGAGACAATCAAAGTAGGGTGGATATATTACGTTTGAGAAACTGATTCTGAAGGCGCCTATAGTGAACAATTTAGTATACAGTTGTTTTACCTATAAGAGTGGGAATTTTGGCACCTGTAGAGGTTTTATTTTCAGAAATAATAATGTAAAACTATGAGGGGGAAATAAAGGAGATGGGATTCTCAGCTCAGAAAGATTGTCTGTTATAGGCAAGGAAGAAGGGGATAGAATTCATAATAAAACAGTATGTTTAAGGTAAACAGAGCAAGTTTAGTGGAAATAAGTATAAGTAATATAGGATTAAGACATCATTAATCTTCATGGACAGAGTGGCGATTAGCTTTTGAAAGGTAAATAAACAATGAGGTAAACATGAAAGCAGTCAGCTGACATATATGTTTCTTGTATGAGCAGTTAGAAATAGGAGGATATACTCAAGAAAAATTCTTGAGAAACTAAAGAAAGAATTAAGTTGTGGTTACAGTGACAGAATATGTCAGATAAGGATAAGCAAATAGGTTTTGCTGTTTTGGCATAAAAAGGCATGAAATGAAAAATGATTTAGGAAAAACATTGAATGAATGGAGAACTATATGGTTAGGTATAGTGGAAGAACTCAAGGGGCATAATTTTCATGCACAGGTAACAGAAAAGAGTGCAAGAGGTCATATTATTACAAATAATGATCCATACTTCTACAGGCCTGTGAGCAGTTGGTCTAATTACTAAGAAGTCTGCTTTTATTTTTTGTTTATAATTAATTTGTGTGCTCTCCCTTGTCTTTTTCATGATCTGGGGTGCACATACTTTTCTTCTTTGTGGTTGGTTGCTTCCTGGAACTGACTGTCTTGACAGCCTATACTTTAGGGCTGTAAACACTTTAAAAACTGTGCTCTGTGACAAGATGTGAATAGAGTGGTCACTTGCAGATAATCCTTGGGTAGAGCAAGAATTTTCTCGGGATTCTTAAGAATGGGTTCTACCATGTGGGGTTCTTTCCATGTACTCTGAGACACTAATTCTATGAGTGCATCTTGAGGGGGATTCAACTAGGCCATAGATGGGTCCATGCTGAAAGCCTTCAAAAATACTGACTCCTCCAGAGAAGGGGCTTTGGTGGTCCAGCCCCCACTCTGGCACAGAAGCTCTAAAAGATTGCCAAAGGACACAACATTGCACGGTGACTTAGGGGACCCTTCTCCATTCCTTGAGATCAGTATCCTTGGTGAGGGACTCCTCAGGGGAGTCCACGTGCTTCCTCTAGAACCACCTCTTCCCTGTGACCTCCCATTCCAGTGAAGCTGAAAAAGAGGGGGAAGAGGCAGAAAGCCCAGCAAGGGGGTTAGATTGAAGGCTAATAAGCATGGGTTGTCCAGGAGCAGACTGATTATTGGGCAAAGGCACAGATGAGAAGTGAAACCGAACACCAGCTAAAGAAGATTGAACCATCTCCTGCATGGAGAACATCCTCTCCATGACATCAAAAATGGAGGCAGAATCTGGCTACCTGGAGCCAACAGTTCCAGGATCCATAGACACCACAGATGTGTTTGAATCTGGGAGGAGCTACACCTTGCCCAGATGTCAAGACTGGAGCTGAGCTGTCAAGGGCCAGCACTCCAAATTGGAAGGATAAACCTGCAGTAGGGATTGTCAAACCAGCCCCGGCAACACCAGACTTAATGCTACAGCTCCACGGTCCATACAGTTTCAACAAAGCTGGAGTTGATGTGACCAAGGTGCGAGTTAGAGCTGAAAACAGCTAAGCTGTCAGATCTGACTCAAAAGGTGGAAACGCAGATGTGCCCAAGGACCTTGGGTCCAAAGGTCTGAGACAGCAAATCAGGGTGATGGAGTTGAGGTTCCAGGGAGTGATCCCAGACATGAAGGAATAAGATCTAATTGCATCTGAGTCTGCAAGAAGGATCTCATCAGCAGCTTTAAATCTGAAGCTTTGATACTGCCCTCTGACCTCTATGACTGAGCATATGAACTATGAGTGGACTTGGAGGATCACTTCAATGGCGTATGACCCACCTGTTGAATTTGAGCTAGAAAGACTTGTACCTGGGGTAGGGAAGGAGAAGACTCTAGTGATATCTGTGGTAGAGTGGAAGGGGAGAAGAGAAAAGCTACCCAACATGATGGAGTCCTTTTGAAAAGGACATGGCACATTTAGGGACAGAGATGGAGCCTTACTCTTGGATAGCACTGAGGGCAATTGGCTCTGACTTCTTGAAGCTTATGCTGTTGCTGAGGCTGCTGAACACTTTAAGATCTTGAGGCCTTTGGGTCCAATGAGTCAGAAGAGGGTACAAGCATGGAGATAGAGGAGGACCTGTTTCAGTCCCCCTCTAGAAGTCTCGGAATCCTTAGAAGAAGGATGGTGGGACTTGTTGGAACCATCCTTCGGAACAGAAGAGGAAGAACCAGCACAGAGGAGACCTTTCAACATCAGCTTTGCCCTCCTCTTATTAACAGCTCTGGTCCAATACCCCTCACAAATAGAACATGATTAATCAAGGTGGGCAGCCGCCAAACAATATATGCACTTGTCGTGCGCATCTTGCAAAGGGACCTTGAGCCCACAAGTAACACAGTTCTTAAATCCCTTATCCACAGCTAAGGAACAACACATAGAAAAATACACCACACTAAAACAGTAAACACTACACTAACACTATAGTAAAAAGTACCCTACCCCGAAAAAGACAAAAGTCAACATGGTACTCGGAAATTCTCAAAGGTGGGAAAAGCCCGCTCGTAACCACACACACACACACACACACACACACACACACACACACACACACACACACACACACACACACACACACACACACATATCAAAAAGCTATAAACCCTAAATGTCTAATACCTATGCACCTATCTAAACTAGCTAACCTATTGGTTATCTTACTCTAATTATATTCTAAAGGGTTGGGACAGAAAGGATCCCAGAAAAAAAAAACACAGAAAGGATATGTTGTAGCAGAGCCACAGATCGAGCTGCTGACTGGAATGGTGGCAACCTTGATCTGGGGTCTCTGCTAGGAAGCAGGGGATTGTGGATAGGGGAGACAGAGTCAGGCAAGTTGAAGTCTAGGGAATTTGGCCAGCATCAGATCCAAGACTGATCCAATAACCTGCAGGTTGAAGCCAGACAGAGGAGATATCGGATCTATTAATCTGTTTCATAATTTTACTTGCCATATAAGTGGTACCATACAGATTAAGATGTAACTTATCCCTAACAAATATTCTCCAGTCATAAATACCATCTTCCTAGTAAGTAGTAAGCTTGATTTTATAGACAAGTGTTAACTTTAACAATTGGTGAAGACAGTTACGTATTTTAGTAAATAAGTAGTCAATACACAAGGTTGATGGTATGATTTCCTTAAGAACATACTCCACATTTAAACTTTATAGATGCTCTATTATATCTAGAATATCATTTTTCATGTGGTTAAGAGGGTTGTGTCTCAAATCATTAGTTCCTGCATGAAGAACAAGTATATCATATATTACGTTTTCTGACGTCAGTCTTAGTAACAGACTAGGTATATCAGTCAGCCTCAAGCCTGTTAGGGCTGATACTGTGTGTGTGTGTGTGTGTGTGTGTGTGTGTGTGTGTGTGTGTGTGTGTTCTTATCCAAACCACAGAGCCTTCCACCTACTCATTTTAGAACTCAGTTTCCCAAAATTAAAATTTCATTGTCTGTATTACTTGCTTTACTAGATAGGGTAAACTCAGAAAGAATGACTGAATTATCTTGACTAACCACTTTCATAGGTTCATAGGTTCATAGGTTGGTACTAGGCTATCAGCCCTAGGGCCTATACAAACCTAGCCATAACAATTCCCTGGCTATTTCTTCCCACACTATTTACTTCCCTGGATCCCTGTCTAGCAGGGCGACTGACGTGATCCCCGGGGTGAATTTCCTTTCTCCCATCCAATCGTCAAGGTTCCTTTTGAAGAGGGCCAAAGAGGCAATCTGCTTGACATGTATGGGCAGTCTATTCCAGAGTCTGGGGAGTCTCTGGGTCAGGAACCTATCCCTCCAGCATGTTTTGTTTATTGTGATGACAAGGTTTAGATCCTTGGAGTGTGTGGCGCTGAGGGATTGGGATTTCTTTAAGTGTAGCATGTCCAACAGCTCTGGGTTTGACATGGCCTTGTATGTTAAGCAGAGATCACCCCTGAGTAGACGATATGCAACAAGAGTATAGCTGGAGTTTTTTAAGGCGGTCAGCGTAGGGCATCTGCTTTAGGCCTATCATTCTTTTAGTGAGGTATTTCTGCGGCCTTTCCAGTTGTTGCAGATGTCTTGAGAGGTACATACCAAATGGGGCGTTGTATTCTATAATGGGTTTAATGACGGATGAGTTTAGTGGGACAATTACCTCCTTTTTTCTGGATGAAAAGCCCTTAGTGATGAGGTGTGCCACATAGAAGGATTTCCTGACTGTTGTGGCGATGTGGCTATCGAAGGAGAGACCACTGTCCACCTGTGTCCCCAAGTCTCTTATCATACTTTTGGTGTTTAGTGTACTGCCACCTATGTGGTAATTCATGGGTACATGTTTTTTCCCAAAGGGGATAACTATACATTTCTTTGCATTGAGCTTGAGCCCATGGCTCTGGCACCAAGCATCTGTTTCTGTAAGGCCCTTTTGTAGAGTATCCACATAATTTGGGGATTCAATAACGGCTCCCAGTTTGCTTCCATTATGTAACAGAAACATCACAAATATTTACATCAGGGACATCACAACCTGAGAGCTTACTACAAGCTGATGTATCATTAGTGTCACTAAGTGTTAATTGGATCCCATCTGCTTAAGTTTCATTAGAAGTTGAATTAACTTCTTTACTAGTGGATAAAATTTGTTGATCAAGGTCAGTGGATAATATATTAACGCTACTATTGCGACTGACAACAATTTTAGGATACAAACAGGTGTTGGTATTATTATTAGCAGAAGTAAAATGAGCTTGAGCTGCAGCAGTGCTACGTAACAAAAGAAAACATTTTGTCTTCATTTATAGCCTTTCTGTTTAAGCTAACCAGCTTGTATTCCAAGTCTCTGCTAAATAAATTGGAATGATCTTGGACAACATCAGTGATACTAGGTAAAGAAGTCAGTTTATTGATATTGGTAACTTGTTTATTTACACTAGTTTCATCTGTATCCAGATTATTAAAAGTGCTGTTACAATCTTCAGAGTTGAACTCTTTTGCAGGTAACTCGCTATATACAGTGTCTGTTTACATTTAATAAAGCGTAAGATGTTTTACAGTTCTTTGAGCCTGAGACCTTTTCTTTCTTTTTCTAGGCTTCTTGATTTCTAGTATAAAATGAGAAATAGTAGGTAGTTGTTCTACAGAATTGTTCTGTTTAACAGTTTGAGAACTTAAGACGGTTCTTTGTGGAAGTGAATAATCTTCACCTTACCAGTCTATTATGTACTCAGAGTGTGAAGAAAATGCTTTATCAAAATTGCAAGAACAAAAATTTGTGTCAATAGTAATCTTACATTTCACTATGTTGGACAGCTCATACAACTTAATACAACTGAGGCAGAAGTTGTCTATAGTATCCCTAACATAAGTACCACATTGCTGACTTTCAAATATGTATTTGTTTTCTAATAATTCTTCAAACACATAAGAATTTAAAGAATTCATTACAAAGCTCCTTAAAGTTCAAAATGGTAACCAATAACAAGTTGAAAAACACTGTATGTGAGCTAGTGTGACAACTTCCTCATAACAACTGCTCTGACCAATGTAAAATAAGTTGCTGAGTCCTAAATAATATGGATGTATAAGTAGTGTAATTATATATAAGCAATGTATATATAAAATTAAAATAAAAATGGATAGACTTACTATTGAAACACTAGCTCCCAAAAGAAACAGCAAATACTCGAGTACTAAATCATGCAGACAGGCAAAGCACGTCTTTGTGTCACCAAAACGAAGGGAATCTCTTAGGAGAGTTCCTTGGTCCATCCCTGAGCAGAGAATCTCGTGCTTCGTGCCAAATGGGGAAGCACTCTTATAGGCATAAGGCAGTGGCATTCGCTTTGAGGGCATATAACTACTTTTCCCACTTGTCAAGGTTTCAGCACAATCTTGTGGCCGAAGTGTCGAGGAATATTAAGGCACAGCAGTGTCTGGAGGTTCAGAAGACACTGAAGACTCAGCTTTCTACTCTTCAGTCTATTGCCAATGTTTCCATGAGGTTCATTTTGAATGTAGCCAATGGATCATCCAGAGCAGCTGGCACTGACATAGCCATGTGACGCAATGCTTGGATGCAGCTCTTCAACTTTGCTGACTGCTTCAATGCATCTTTTGCTAATGCTCCTTTTTATAGCTTTTTCTTGTTTGTGCCTAAGATTAAAGACATTCTTACTAGGAGTGAGCAAGATGAGAAGACATTGTCCTTTGGAGTACCTTCTCATGGAATCAGAATGGGAGCAAATGTCACTTCCCAGGATGCTCCTTCTGTGGGTTTCATCTACGGTTGAGGGGAACCATAATGGAGGCCACCCCTGACACAGGGGCAGGTCTTAAAATCAAGGCTTCCACAGTGCTTTCTCCAACAGGCTCTTTCAGTGTTCCTGAAAGATTGCCTATCTGTCCTGCTCTGGATGCAGTCATGGGTTGCTTGGCTCTTTACCAAGAAGCTTGAAAGACCATCAGCTCGGATGCGTGGGTGTTGAGTCATATCCAAAGGTTATACCATTCCCTTTTTAGAAATTCCAAGTTTTAGTCACAAACATCTCCCAGATGTTCCACCCAGTCAAAGGCAACTATCATAGGTAGAGATTCAGAAGCTGCTAGCAAATCAAGTCATCCATGATGATCTAGGATCTACTTGAGGCTCTTCTTTGGTAGCAAAAAAGAACAAGAATCTCAGGCCTATTTTGGACTTGAACAGACCAAATTCTGGATGGTCATGGTGCAGTCCATTTTACCTCTATTGAGGAAGGACGAATGGATGTGCTTGATAGACCTCAAGGACGCTTATCACAATATTGAGATGGAGAGGCATTACAGGTGGGGTTGCCACCTGTTTGTTTTTGTCCGGATTGTCTGGAAATAAAGGGCTTTGTCTGGTTGTCTGGATTTTAAAATGTAAATACCAGTAAAATGTAAATACCAACCTACCAGTTTCCCTAGGAGTAACCCAAGGCTCCATCCTGGGGCCACTTCTTTTTACCCTCTTCACCAATCAGCTCCCAAAAAGTATTCCTAAAGCCTCAATAGTGCAATATGCAGATGATACCACCATAATATGCGCAGCCAAATCAATTGACATTCTTCACTCCCTAACACAAGAATGCTTTTCCCTAGCAGAAACTTGGATTACAATCCAAAGGCTCATTCTGAACCCAAGTAAAACAAAGCTAGTACTCTTTAGCTCCCACAGAGCCACACCTCCCACTGATTCTTTCTTCATCTCCTCCTTTAACAAGACCGCAATCACCCCCACAAATCATACCAAACTCCTAGGGGTTGAAATAATCACCTTAGATTTGACCTACATATTTCTATAACAATAAAAAAGTACATAAAAAACTTGGCCTACTGTATCACAATAAAAAATTCCTCACTGACCACTCCAAAACTACAATAGCGAAGACTCACCTACTATCCACTCTACTTTATGCCTCCCCCGTGCTCACAAATCTCCGCAAAGCTGACCTAAACAAACTTGATAGTTGTTATAATACGATAGCCAAATTTGCTACAACCTCTCCCATCAGAACACATCACTGTGAATGCCTAAAAAAACTCAATTGGCTAGAACTACCACTACTACTTCAACTCAATCAACTAGCACTAGCCCAAAAAATAATACATAACTCTGAAAACACACCAGCCCTACAGAATCTTTTGCAACCCTATACAACTGCCAGGCCCTTGAGGTCTAGCACACAAAACCTCCTCAAAGTAACCAAATATAACAATAAAGCTGGTAAGTCTGTGTATAGCCACTGTATAGCAAAAAACTGGAACTCCCTTCCTGCCCACATAACTGACAACAAATCCCCATCACAGTTCAAGAAACTTGTTAAAACTCACTTTTTGAATAATCGACTGTGCTCCTGTATCCCCCCTGGCTAATGTCTCATTAGAACACTTCACCTAACTTAAGTAACTCTGCTAAGCCAACCAAGCATAGTATTGTACCCACTTAGGACTGTTAATCTACTTCTCATCCCACCTCTCCAGGAGTTAGGGAAAACTACCCCAGCAATGTTGTGCTTTGCATAAGCAACTAAAACCAGGCGAAGACATATAGTAAATCAATTTGTTATCCTTCTCAACTATAGTGAGCATCATCTGCTCTCTCGGAGCCTTATTCTACGTCTCTCTGCTTTTACTCTGATAGTAAATCTATCACAGGAATCCTAAAGTTAGTAATATCTTCTAAAATGTAATATTATATTGTAGAGAATGAATGTATCCTATCTGTTAGTTAATATGTATGCCAAAGTCTCTTCTATGGAAATTGTATGTCAAAAGTCTGTCCTTAAAACTATGCTTTGTAAAAAATTGTTCTCTTGGAGCTTTTCTCCCCGGGCTTCCACTGAAAATGGACTTGTAATCCAGTTGGACTCTCCCGGTCAACAAAAGTAAAATAAAAAATAAATAAATAAAATCCAGAATTCTGTGCAACTTCCACGAGTCCCACCTTTTTAGAAGCTGATTGATTAATCTCAGCTTGCAACTGCAAGCTGGATAACCAATCAGCACAGATTCAGTACCGTGCCAGAGACCGAAGTTGAAATCCTACACCTCACGAGAGTTGTCTATAAAAGTAACAATTTAATGTGCTCTGACCTCCATTTTACAGAAAGAGCAATAGCAATGAAAAACAAACAATGACAATTATCTCTAGTGTTGATTAGGTAGGAAAGTTGTGTCTGTGGCTTGCGTGTGGTGTATATGCATTTATCCAGTCCACTCGCTCCACACTTCAAATTTCACTATAATAGCGGTGGCAGCAGCAGCACCTCTCTACTCCAGTAGTCTAGTTTAATCCTTTATGAGATTACGGTAACTTGTTGGCAAATTAGGATGTCAAAGACAGCTGTGGCATAGCTATATGCTTCAGTCTTTCAATTGTATTGTCCATGTTTTCTATTTGTAAGCAACTTTTTTCTGTTAAATGACCAGAATTACATTTGGAATCATTCTTTCCCTCACATAGTGTTGGCCTAAAATTGATGATTCCCCTCATTCTAAATTTTAAAAGCAAGTTCATGGCTTGATACGTTGTGGAAGTGCAATGGTTTTAGCTGCAGCATCTGAAAAGTTTAAAACAAATATATGTAAAAACATAGATGGCATAAATCAGAAGTGGCTATGTTTGTGTACTACTGTCTGCCTGCCAAGCAGGTGAGTGGTGGTTAGGTCAACTTCAACTGGATTCTGATCTCAGACTCATAATTCTATACCTTATACCACCCACTTGGCAGATACTACTCAGTCATGGGGCTTCACTTTTTCATCTCATAATGTTAGATCTGAATTTGTTGATTGGTTGAGTAAATGTTCTAAAATGCATGAGAGTTTTGGTGATCTTGGTACTGAAAGCAAGCAGGACGCACATCACTGAGGCAGTGTCATCAGACTATTTGACTTCATCTTTTCTTGCAAATAGTTCAGAAATGTGTTCCACATCTCACCGTTTCTAGTAGTGGTGATGCAGCCATCCACCCTGGAGGAGGGTAGTAAAGCCTTTCATTAGATGCTGTTCGACTTCTTTTTCACTTATGTACACAGTGATCAATGCCTCCCCTCCCGTAACCTCATTTGGAAGTCTGTTTGGTTGTCCCCTCTGTAAAGTCTTATGTTGACTGACCTTTTGAGTCCTCTAAGGTAGTTTTTCATATCTTCCTTTCATAATGGCTTCACATTGTTCTCTGCCCTTATATTTCTTTGGATTAAAAGCATAGCTGATTTTTTTTTAAGGAGAGGAAATATTTAAATATTTTAATCCATGAAATTTTGCAGCCACATTTAAAATACATAGATGTACCCATGTGCTTTTAAGGGTAGTCATTGACATTAAGAGGTCTGGTGTGGAGCAGAATTTTCTAAGAACTTTGGTAGTACCAGTTTAAGCAGTAAAATAGCTGTTGTACTGAAAATGCACTTGAACTAGATTGATCAGTCTTGCTATAGTAGTCTCAGTCATCCCTGATTTTGAATTTTAGCTCTGTCCCTCAATCTCCCACAGAACTGATGACATTTGGTAAAAATGTGATAAATGTTAATAAATAACAATAACAAGAGTTGCAGATTTCTTTACTTCAGAAAATGTAATCATATTAATTCACATTTTCTTATTCTGTAAATGTCTCTAGCTAATAGTTCTAATATTTTAAGGGTTTTTGATTGTGCTTGATTGTTTTTGGATTTTTTCCCTGATTCATCCAACTATTTTGATTTATTACAACTGTACTGTAACTGAGTACCATAATTTAGTTGAGAGTATGCACGCCTTGTATTACCACTGATATATTATTTTATATAAGCATTTTAGAGAGGACTGGTATAAGCTGTACTTAAGTTGCCCATGAATTGCACTAAAAAATGCTTAGTTATTCCTCTACTTTGTGCTTAGAAAATACATTTTAAAAATAACATATGGTTGTTCTGCATATCTATACACCATAGATGTAACCTTAGTTTGCTATTGTTTACATAGTAGTTACATTCAGCACTAGCAGTATGTTTTGATACCATAGAAAGTGAAATGTTTTATAAATAAACTGTTATTATAAACTTTTAATGCATATTTATTTATTATTTAACATTTGTTTACAGGGAAAGTCCGACTTGGAATGAAGCCAATTTTCAGCGTAAGCCCAGGGAGAAATGCTCCAGACATATGTCTTTGAAATGTGGGAGGAAATCAGAGCACCTGGAGTAAACCCACACAAATGCAGGGAGGACATGCAGACTCTGCACAGAAGGCACTCCAGCCAAGAATCAAACCGGAAAACCTCTTGCTGTGAGGCGACAATGCTACCGTTGCACCACAGTGCTGTCCATTTAGTTGTGAAGAGTCCAAAATGCAACACAACCATTCCATTATATTGATAATTCTGTGGCAAATGTGAAAAAAAATCAGCAATGTTGGATACAGGATAGTTTATGTAGGGTGGACTGGGGGCTAAGCTAGATTAGTGCATATCTTATCCCATACAAATCTGGATGGCTATGAATGGCAGCCAAATGGCACTGTCTGAGGAAAGGAGCACTAAGCATGGGTAGGTATGATGGTAGATGGATGGGAGTGGGAAGAATTATTGTTAGGAGAAGGACAGGTAGAAGGCCACATGCAGATCGGGAAGGGAATGAGTGGTCTGGAGTCTGGGAAAGAAAGGAGGCATAAGACAAATGATACTTTACATACTTTCCTTGCTTCATTGTACATTTCCTAATGCATACATGTTGATGGAAAACAAGATTGTTGATTTTGGCTGTTGTTTGATAAATGGGGTCAGGTTACCTACAAGAGGGGTGTGTTCAACCCACACAGGGGGCAGGGTTTGCTCGTCAGGAAATGGCACGATGGAGATGTGCCAACCCTAATTCCAGGAGGTTCTTGTGCTTCCAGCTGGGGGTTGATCATTATCAGTTCAGAGCCCTGTCATTCAGTTTAACCACCACCCTTGGGTGTTTTCCAAGTGTATGGCAGTGGTGGCAGCCTGGCTTCAGCTACAAGGTTTTCAGGTCTTTCCTTAGCTGGACAATTGGTTCCTCACTGTCCCCCATGAGAGCTTCTCTAGTTAAGGCCTGGGGCACCTTACTCCAGTTGTGTGACCATTTGGGGATTAATGTCAATTATCTAAAGTCAAGTCTTCTACCTGTCCAGACATTGGAGTTCATAGGCTGCCACTTGGATGCTGTCTCTCAAATAGCCAAGCTCCCAAGCTCCAGTCTCATCAGTCTTTGATCCCAGGCAATATATGTACTTACCCTTGCAAAACCTCCATAACATGTGATTCTGAAACTCTTAGGACACATGGCAGCCTCAGCAGGGTTAATCCCCTTAGCGAGGTTCCACATAAGGGCTCTGCAAAGGACTCCCAATACAATGGTCTTATTTGACTCATAGGTTAATGGACTTTGCCATAAATTTGACAAAAGTTTGTCACAATCAAATTTGATGGTGGTTACAGTAACCCTTAGTGACCAACAGAAAACATTTTGTTCTTCCCCGACCTTCGCCACAGTCAGATGCCTCTCTTCTTGGGTGGATGGGCATTTCAAAGGCAGGATAGTTCAAGGGTCATGGTCTTCTGCAGAGGCCAATATTCATTCAATGTCCTGGAGATGGGGCAATCCTCCTTATGTTGCAGGAATTTCAGGATGTTCTCCCTAGCAGTATAATTTTGATGCAGATGGACAATATGTCCATTGCCTGGAATGTGAACAAGCAAGGGAGAACACAGTCTTTTCTTGTTTGTTGCAAGGCCATGTGGGTTTGGCAATGGCTGATCTCATCTCAATGGTTTATGACTGCAGCGCACATCCCAGAGAGGTCCAACATTTTGGCTAACAGTTTGAGCAGGAATATTCTTTTTCCTCATGAGTGCTGTCTGAATCCAAGAGTTGCAGCTCAGATCTTTTGGTGCTGAGGAACTCTGTGTTGTGTTTTTGCTTCCCTCCTCAACACCAAATGTAAAGCTATTATGCCTTAGTCCCTCCTCAAGGTCAGTCACACAGAGATAGTCTCCTGTAATCTTAGGCCCCAGGTGTCTTGTATGCATATCCTCCAGTTCCCCGATTGTAAACTTTCTTCAGAAGGCAGCCCATTGCAGAGTGACAGTGATCCTCATAGCTCCCTTCTGGCCTCATCAGATGTGGTTCCCCTTTCTGTGGCCTATTCCATGATATCCTCCTTGGGTTCTAGATCACACTCCTGATCTAATTTCTCATCCAGCAGAGCTGGATTCTTCCAGTCTCCCATCTCTCAAGTTAACCATGTGGTTTCTCCAGTTCCTCTGATGGCCAGAAATCCCAGGCTATCAGACAGTGTTATGCATATTTGTCCTTGTCCCAAAAGTTATCTACTAGGAAAGTGTATTCTAGTAAATGAAAGTACTTTGCAGGTATGTGCAGAATCAAAAGAGTTTGTTCCTTTCTCGCTTCCTTAAAGTCAGTTTCAGATTTTCTCACTGAGTTGTTTAATTCAGGCTCTAGTTTTTCTATGATCAAGGTACAACTGGCAGCCTTATCTAATTTTCTTGTTGGTAGGGATAATGTCCCACTCTGAAAATTTCCAAGGCATTACTCAAAGGCACATTTGTTTTGTAATCTCCCCAATCCTCCCTCCCCATTCGGTATCTCAACCCTCTTGGGATTTGCCTTTTGTGTTGCAAATCCTTGCAGGGCCTCCTTTTGAACCTTTTGCAACATCAGACTTAAAGTTATCTTGGAAAACCTTGTTTCTGGTGGCTATTATCTTGGCCAGGAGAGTATCTGGGCTACAAGCTCTGGATTATACGCCTCCTTATTTGCTGTTCCACAGACAGACAGAATTTCACTATACATGAATTCTTATTTTTCCCCAAGGTAGCCACAGACAGTAATTCACCTTTGTGTGTTTTTCCCTATTTTCTTGAACAAGAGTGAATACTTACTGCATTGTTTAGATGTGCATAGACAATTGAGATTTTACCTGGACAGAACAAAATCCTTAAGAAAATCCAATCAGCCATTTATTTGCTTTTCAAAATCCAGTTTGGGAAGACCTTTGTCTAAAGTGATGTTATCCAAGTGGCTGTCAGATTGTATTTCCTTTGCTTATACCTTGAGAGGCAAGATATTGAGTGGTAAACCTAGGGGTCACTCCACTAGAGCTATGGCTACTTCTATGGCTTTTTTTCCTAAATCATCCTTAGATGATGTTTGTGCAGCAGCTACCTCTGTGGGACACCACACCTTTGTTTCTCATTACAAGCTGGACATGCAGTCTAGGTTCAGGGCTTCTTTTGACTTCATCATGTAGTGGAATATCCTTCTATAGATTGTCCCAGGAATTTTTACATGGCTGGAGACTCTGTCCCATAGGATGAAGCCAGAGAGAGAAGGCAACATTGGATATGGAAGCTATGTACTTATCATAATGATAGATCTGTGCTGTCTGTCTCCATCTCGTTCAAACATCCCCCTTCCTACCCCAACGTTTTGGATAGTCTCTTCACCTAAGATGACAGAGTGGGGGAAGCTCAATTGATCTCTTTTTCTTGGAGTCCTTTGTTCTCCTTCCTTATGTAAGAAATATAATTTGGAGCTAGATTAAGAAGAGGCAAACTTGATCTGAAGTTTCTGAGGAGGAGATTGTGGGTAAGGAAGGTGGAGCCCATTGAGCTGAAGACCAGAGAATTTGGCTTGCTTCAGATCAGAGTTGTATCCAATAACGCACAGGCTAAACCAGATGTAGACAGACAACACATATCTATTGTTGTGGTGAATACATAACTTTCATTTTTATACAACAAAATACCATACCAAATAAAAGTAACAGGCTGTTAGAACTATAAAACGTTTACTTTGCAATGCAAGCAGCATGAGTAACAAATTTGTCAAACTTACTGGCCTAATAACTAAAGACAGTTTTCAGATTATTACTATCACTGAATAGAACTCAACTTATTATCATTCAAAAGACTTCAATAAATATGAATGCACAAGGGTAAATTTTAATGGTGTGCTGACTTATGGATTCACAAAAGTGTGTCTTCATGTCATGTAAAATTTGTAACATTTTATGAAACAATTGTTATCAAATTTTTTGATTCTAATCACAGTAATTGCATTTTCATAGTTTTAAACTATCATACTCCAAGTATGTCTAGTATGGGGCATAGTGATTACTTGATAAATTTTACAAATTGTTTTGAAAATAAGAAAACTATTTTACTTTTGGGTGACTTTAATTACTGTGGGATAAAGTGGGACTCCAAGTCAAATAACTTATGTTTTGAGAAAGAATTTAACAGTATTTATTTTTATGGTCTAACACAACTGGTTATTGGTAATACATGAGGTAATAATATTTTAGATCTGATTGCAACTAACGTTTTAAATAAAATACCGGATTTAAGCGTGACATGTCCCCTGGGTTGTTCTGACCATAATACAATTACATTTTGGATAGAACTAAATATAAACAGTTCCTTTCATGATAAAACTTGTACTTTATATCAAACAGATTATTGTAAACTTTTTACTCAAATTTCTAACACAGAATGGTCTTATTATCTATTTAATCTCTAAAAGTATGAAAATGGGTACTTTACCTTGGATAAACTATTGAGTAGCTGTGTTAATGAATCTGTTTGTTTTTTCTTGTATGGTGGAGTAAGTCTATCATCAGGTTCTACAGAAGGAAAAAAGATACTGTAAAATCCTAGCAATGTTTCCTGCAAATGTAAATAAGAATTTTTTTAACTGAACTTGTAAAAAGTTAAAATCACAAATAAAATTAGCCAAAATTAACAATGAAAATAAATTGACTAGTAAATTCACAAATTAAAAAATATTTTACAAATATATTAGCTCATTGACTACAAGGGCATATTTTATTGGAGTTATTTCAGATAATGGTGTAATATTAGCTGATGCTAATACTATGGTATGTCAGTGTACTACATATTATTTTGCCGTAAACCAGGATCTTGGTTCTTCTGTCCTATTACAGACCAAATAACTGTCTCAGGTCTTTGTCCTTGTTTTCAGATTCTATTAATAGGAAGGCTTTCTCCAAATTTAAGAACATTTCATCTATGGGTCCAGATAACATATCTAGTACCTCTTTACTAGAGATGAAAGAGGTTCTTTTACCCATTTTATTATTTAGTTTTCATAAATTACTGGAATATGGCATTCTTGTATTACCCATGTACATTAAAAGGACAGGAAATATATCATTAGCAATTATAGGGCCATAAGTTTGACATGTCTAATCGATAAGTGCTTTGAAAGATGTGTAACAGAATTAATACATAACTCAGGCTTCAGATTAACAGTTAAGGATATTGACTAACAAGGTTTCATAAAGCAAATATCTACTATGAGTAACTTAGTATGCTTTTATTATCAAATAGCCTGACATTTGATATGGGTTTGTGTCCAGGGGTGATCTTTTTGGACCTTGCCAAAACCTTTGACTGTCTGCCATTCCATTCACAAACATTTAGTTGAATCTAAGATTAATTATTATATTATTAGATTGATCATACATTGGTTAATGGACAGCATTGTGTTAAGATATGCAATGTTCATTCAGATTTTTTGCTTGTAACACCTGGTGTTCCCCAAGGATTGGTTTTGGACCCAGTGATTTTAAATCTTGTTTTTATAGTATTCCAAGGAACACCAAATGTTGTGTCCTAAATATGCTGATGATTATAAAAATGGTTTTGTAATACAAAATAAATCTGATGCCAATGATCTTAATGTGCATTTGTGTCTGATTTGCAAATGGACACAAGACACTGGACTAAAATTTAGCCTGGATAAGTGCAAAATTATGTGTTTCGCAAATAAAATTCAGACTGTTCCCATCTATTTAATAGGCTTATTAATAGAAGAGGGCAAGGAATATAAAGATCTTGGCATCACTGTTGCATCTGATTTATCTTTTGACCATCATGTCAGGGCTATCAGTACTAAAGAAAATTTTTCAACTAGAAATGAAAAAGTTTGGTTATGATGCATTTAACTTACATCAAACCCATTGCTGAGTATAGTATCATATTTTCCACTAACAATAAAACGCAATAATACATTTTAGAAGGTCTCCAGAGGAAATATACAAAGAGAATTCTATTATTAAGTCACTTAGATTATAGGTCTAGATGTAAGTATTTAAAACTGTTTTCTTTCTGCTACAGGCACATTTGGGGTAAACTGATACTGGTTTACAACATATTTAACAACCCTGTTTTACAGCTAATGTACAACATAAATGTCTTTAACTGTCCAAAGGCTTTTTTGCACTATAATATAAAATTTGTGCCTAAAGTAGGACGATCTTTTACTAGGAATTCATATGTTACAGTCAGAATCACCAAACTATGGCAACAAAATATGATCTAGATAAGGAGGTCCAAAAATCTTAAGACATTTAAATCTATCTTAGACACTTGTGCTGGTGACACAGCTTTTGAACCATTTCTTGAGGAATTCATGTTCCTGAATGACTGTGAGGCCTGAACACTGTGGTCAAACATGAACTTATAAGTAATATAAAATAAGATATTAGAAGATTTGGAGAAATGGTGTTGGATGCGAGACACCACATGAGATAATAGTCTTAACTGCAGGTTTTATAAAATTATGGAAAGATGGAAGAAAATGTATTTTTGAAAGCAATAAATAAATGAGGTGACAGCAGGAGAAAAATATGAGGGGGGGCTATATAGAAATATGAGTACATCTAAAAAAAGAGATAAAGCAGACACTTGGAAATGGAAACAGATATTTTTTCACACTCTTTTTCCCTTAGGGATGCCAACTATTAGTCTCTGCCATCAGTCTTGAACCCATTTTTTTCTATTGTTTGTGGGGACCCCAGCATGAGGCCAAGAGCTGTCTGAGGGGAACTTTCATCCAAATGGTAATAGAAGCATTTCATGCTGTCACCTGAATCACTGATACATGGTATTAGCATATTTTTATTACACCCTATCCTTGCCCCTGGTGGCTGATGTAGACATTTTTATCATTGAAAGACCACCAATTCCCTCCCTCTTGCTATGCCTATTCCCAACCACAGGCTTAGTTTCTCACAGTCTCTATTTTTTTCTATAATGGTAGATACTTCTTCCTTCAAATCATAATATGTGTCCTATGCAAATATCTGTGACTAGTTCAATATAGCATTTAACCATATTGATGGACAGCTTAGGATCTCAAGTTCAGTTATTTGATGATTATAACTTCAGGGTGCAAAACATCCAATGGGTTTTGCAATCTTTATCAACTTATTTTCAAACTTGTCTGAGTTACTAGTCAGAGATTTTAGTTTCATCTGATTTAATTTACTTTCATTTTCAGGCATCAGTAATGTAACTGAAGTAGGCAGTTCTCTTCTTCACTCTCTGTCCATTAACATTTGAAGTGGTGAGAGAGTGAGTACCTGCAATGGATTGTTCCAGTATACTGAAATTATGAGATTAATTCTCATAGTGTTTGTTGCAGCTATTTCTCCTGAGATTATTCACTGTTTGAATAATTTCCCCCTTGTCATTTCTATTTTGGATAATGTGGACTGAGCATTATATGTCAAAAAGCCTACACATCTGCAAATATTTTGAATTCCTGCCATTTATATTCTGCAGATTGTCACATATGACATTGGTATTCCCTGTATAAACAATAGACTACTCATTCTTGATCTGGTGTCTGCCAGTTTCATTATTTAGGGTACTTTGAGTATTAATTTACACATATAGGATACATAGTTCCTTATTCCCCTGTTGTAGACTACATAAAGCTTAATGCACTAATCACATTTGAATTGATGTCTGTCACCTTTTATTATTTCAGGAACTTGAAACAATAATTTACATATATAAGATATTTAGCTTCCTTGAACCGAAATAAATTAGTACCCATTTGACTGCCATCGCTTTCCCCATCTCCATTCTAATAAATCGGTCAATCCAAGAAGGCTATGTACCCCAACTCTGGAAAAAGGCCTTTATCATTCCCCTCCACAAACAGGGCAACCACAACAATGTTCCCAATTTTCTGCTAATTGTCATCTTATCCCCCATCTCACAAGTTGTTGAAAAATGCATCTACCTACAACTATTACCCTACCTCATAGATAACCACCTACTTACTCCCACACAACATGGATTCAGACCAGGCCACAGCACTATCACTGCTCTCCTCTCCTTCCTTGAAACCTTTAACAAAGCTCTTGATTCCGGCTGCCTCATATCTACCCTCCTTCTAGACCTATCAAAAGCCTTCGATACTATCTCTCATCATCTTCTTCTATCTAAACTTTCTAACTTTAATCTATCATCCCCTTCTGTTAACTGGCTCACCAGTTATCTCTCCAACAGGCAACAAGCAGTCAAATGGAAAAAAGCTACTGCCTCCTTCTTTAACACTCCTACAGGTGTACCCCAAGGTTTTATACTAGGCCCCCTACTGTTTAACATTTTCATAAATGACTTCCACCAGACCATCCCCAATGCAAAACTTATCCAATACGCAGATGACTCTACAATCATCTGTTCTGCTACCTCCATCTCCACACTTGTAAAATTAACCCAAAACACCTTCTCTTCCACTGCACGATGGATGTTAAACAACCACTTAGCACTCAATGCATCAAAAACTAAATTTATGATATTCATACCTTCTAAAAAAACATTATAGACAAAAACTCATTCTCCATTACTAGTCAGAACAATACATCTCTTGAGGTAGTATCCCATTCCAAGCTTCTAGGTGTCCTCATTGACGAGCACTTTAAGTTTGATACCCACCTACAAACTAATATATAAAAAAAACACCATAAACCTGGTATGCTTTACCGCCACAATCGATACCTCACAACCTCTTCTAAGCTTGCTCTCTCTACCACATACCTTATTCCTTCCCTCTTATATGGTGCTCCATTTCTCACTAACCTTCACTCCTCTCTCAAGACAAAACTCTCTTCCTGTTATAACAAAATGTCCAAGTTTGCTACAGGCCACAAATCCTCCACCCACCACTGCAATGCCGTTCACAAACTTAATTGGCTAGAGCTGCCCAATCCTCTTACCTACATTCAACTCACTCATGCCCACAAACTTATCTTCAGTCCCTCCCTCTGCCGCTCCTTGATCTCCTCTTTCAAAATGCATCTACCCGATTGACTTCTAAGATCCAATAACCAGAATCTGATTGAATTTCACAAACAAGCCCGTCCACCAGGCAAGCACCTATTATCCTTTTCTCTAGTATGCCTTTGGAACTCCCTGCCACCTCTTATCCATACCAACCATAGCCACTCTATCTTTAAAACCTTGCTCCACTCCCATCTCACATCCCTCTGGGAATGTTCCTGCTCTCACCCCATATAACTCCCTCAGTATTATACCCTGTTTTCTTACTCTACCTCCCTCTCTTTTCCCATTCTCTTTTCACTCTCCCTCCCTCTCTCTTACTATTCTTCATGCTAAGCTACAATCCCTCCTAACCCTCCCTTCTCTTCACCTCATTACCTCCTACTGTACTCCTTACTTCACCTCTTGCTCATCTTTACACTAAACTTTTCCTACCTCACTTACCCTTTCAGACCTCTCATAAATACCTATGCAAAGCTCCCTTGCCGACTGTTACAATTCCTCTGTATGAACAAATATACATGTAAATATCTACTAAAAGTTTTCTTTTTGTCTTTTCTTTTTAAATTTGCTACAACTGTAAATTTTAATACTTTGTCTCTTCACCTGTATTACTGTACTAATTAATTAAGGACTTGTATACATTGTATAATGTCTTTATGAGTTGTATCATCTGCTCAAATGTATTACTTAATTGTTAATGATTTGTTTTTACTGTATAATATCTTTACGGATCTTTTCTCCCAGGACTCCATTGAAAATGGGCTCTTCTCTTCCCAATGGACTATCCTGGTAAACAAACTGCAAATAAATAAAAAAATAAATAAAATGTTTGTATTTCAAACACATCACACTTAGTTGTATTTCTTCTTGTTTATCCTACAATTATTCTGTCTTAATCTATTTAGTTGCTGTATCCATCTTTTATTATGTCACACTCATGTATGACCTCCACACTACTAGTATGTAGAAGCATGTAGTATAATATGTAATTATATTTACAACATATTCCAAGCTTTCAATTACCTTTGTAATAGTTCAGTGGAACACATCTGGTACTGATGAAATATCAAAGTCTGAATAATCTGTACCTTCATAATGATATATTTAACTTATACAGCTTAGAATTTCTTTGACTAGCCTTATTTGCCAGAATCCCTACTTTGAATCTAATACTGAACTAATTGAGACCTCTTCTTTAACTATAAGCAATGGGTAATGATCTCACTTAATCACTTTACTCATCTCTTTTGGATAAATACATACGTGGATCTTGTCTTGTTTCACAACAGTGACCACAGTGTTTACCCACTCTTGGTTTTAATTGCTTTTAATAACATGTAAGCTTTCTGTTTGCTTCAGTTTCTGTCCAGTTCTACTCCACAAAGAAATCAATACTTTCCTTGAGACATGCATCACTGACAGTGTTAAGATTACATATTTTATTATCAACGTTAATGGCTGATATGTATCTTGAATTAATGAATATATACATCTTGAAGTTTCAAGTTTATGCAATTATTATATTTCTGTTTACTTGCAATCTATAGATTATATTTTGGAGATGTTTAGAATTAATAAACATGAAAATCTACAGCACTGGTAAAATGAAATTGTTGATATGTTAACATGGTAAGATTAGTAACACAGATAATGAGATATTTTTTAATATAACATAATATATAAAATATATGTTTTATAATATATTACATATTTTTTTGAATTATAATACAATGTTAGATTTATTAAAATTATAGTTGCAACTATACATTTTAGTATGAATTGATCAGTTTTTAGATATCTAGGTTTATAATAACTTAATATTTTTATTCATTTTGCAGAAATTTAGATTAATAGACCTTAATACAAACTTTGTACTAACGCATGTATATTATGCTTTGAGAATAAATGCCTGGACAAGATTATTGATTGGTTATTTGTGTAAAATGATTTTACTTCAGATTATCTTGGATAATTTAATAAACAATATGTAAAATAAAACTTACAAAATTCTGATTATATTGGTGGTTTTGCTCATATTCTATGTATGCTTTATATATATATATATATATACAAAGTGGCTTTTATATATATATATATATATATATATATATATATATATATATATATATATAAATAACATAACTATAAAGAAAATAAATGATCACTTTACACAGCGATATGAATATTGAGTGAATACATGCTGAACTAGTTAGACTGATTTTGTGTTTTATAACTGTAATAGCGTGGTGCATGCATAGCACTACCTCTTAGTCTATTTTTGGTAACTATAATAGCACCTGAAAAGTAAAAGGATGTTTAGTGTTTCTGCACTGCTATAAACTCAATGGAGGTGCCTAACTAGTCCCCGGGTATCAGTGTTTTTTTGAACTGTATAGCAGTGGGTATATGGAATTGTTCAGAAATCACTGTGTATTTTAAATGGTTTAACTGAATCTACCTGGCATTTTTACTTGCTTAGCTATTATTACATCCTGAATAGAAACTAATTATACCTGGCTAAAGTGTTTATATGTTCACTATCTTGAACTGTTACATAGTCAGTAAGTGAGTCCTTAGACTAGGAAATCTGAGACACAGATTTTAATCTGTATATTAGCATTATTGCACTGTTAAAACACTACTTAGATAGCTTTAGTGAACCTAATGTGTGGTTTTGTTTTTTTGTTCACAACTTTTTATTAGTGTTCACCTAAATGCAACTACCTAACATAGCTTATAGGCTTATCTAATACTATACAGCTACGACATTGCTATTATGATTTTTTGAGAGAACTGTCATATATTTTTACCTGCTTAAAACCATTGTCATTAGCCCAACTATTAACATTCTGTTTTCTTTACCACTTTGTTTTCTCTCTCCCTTTATGTACCCAGCTCTCCAACCTGCTTGTCCTGAACTAGGGCATGAGAATCTGCCCTGTCTGATGACTACAAACCTTAATTTAGAATAAAACCTCTTCCCTAAATTAAGGAATAGAGCCTAACCTCTCCCTGAACCTCATTCCCTCAAGGAAGCAAGAAAGTATGTGTTCTGCTAGTACTGTCTGTAAAAGATAATTTTGAATAAAATATTTCCAGGATTTTAAAGTATGTTTCCTTGCCAGGACAGCCAGCAGTCATACCCTTCTATACTCCTCAACTTCCATACCTTCCCCTCTTGTAGCCTCTGTATTTAACTCCAAATATTTCCCTCCTTTACTCCCAGACCGGCTACCTCCCATGAGGAGCTACTGCTGCAATATAGTTTTTGCCCACTAGATGGAACCCTTTTTCCTAGTTTTACTCTCCTTGAATGTCTATCCTACTGTCTTAAAGCATAATTCTCAAGCATTTAGTTTTTCTATTACTTGTTTTTACTGCAGTCCCCCTCTATCCTTCCATTTTCACTGTAATTCACTCAACTACCCTGCCTACTATCACTACTATTAAGTTCCTTACCTCCTTACCTAACTCCCCCTAAACTTACCTTTAGCAGTCAGCACTCCACTGATTGTTCTCATAGGTCTTCTTCCTTCAATTGGCTCTACCACTCCTTTCGCCCTGCGTGCTCACTCCGCTCCCCTACCCTGCCCCCAATTCTCACCCACCCCCAGTGCTTCTACATTTACACAACCTAACCACACCTCCAATCCTTACAACCAATCACAAGGCTCAGTTCCTTAAAGTGCTAAAACCTACTTCACATTAATCTCTTACTTTGTAAACTACCATTACTTACCCCCTATATATTACCCTATATATACTACTTCCACAATGCCATCAATATCTACCTCATCATACCTAAAGCTACTACTCTTATATTCACTCCTACCTGTTTTAACTATACCTTATCTATTTTCCTTCTATGAACATCTTAGCTGCCTAGTATTTCACTACCCCACAAAGCAAACCTCCACACCTTTTGCAGTCTCTCAAAACCATACAAACACATCCTGCACACCAAGTTACCTACCAGCAATATATCATAGACTGACTCACATCAGATATAATAACCCAAAAGTTAGGAAATTCCAGAACCTAATACGTAAACTTCTAAAACTTACACTTATAATACAATTCCACTCCTTAATAGATGGAGCTATACATCCAAACCCCAGCCCAAATTCAATCAAGACCACAGAAATCCATACCCCAACTCCCTCTAACACACAACACCTCACCAGACCCCCTAACTCACTCTTGATAGCCCATCTCAACATTCAGAGTATAAATAATAAGTTTGCCCACCTACATGCTCTCTTGGATGTACATTCATTTGACATCCTATGTCTCACTGAAATATGGCTCAAATCAGCAACACAAGATAATGAAGTTATTTCACCCAGATACAATATCTTGAGACGAAACTGTAAAGCTAAGAAGGGTGGGGGGTATCTATCATATACAAATCTGGATTACAAGTGACTTCTGTAGACTCTAAACCACCTCTAATTAGCAATGCTGAAATCCTTATTTCCAAGATTCAGCTCAATAAATGTAACTCAATCTATATCATCTGTGTTTATCTTCCCCCAATCAATAACTCTAACATCCTTGAATATATCCTTAGCTGGTTATCCACTTACTATCCCCAAGAAACCATAGTACTCGGTGACTTTAATATCAACTGCAGGAGCTGTAACACTGAACAGCCTACTACTCATATTAACCTATATGGTTTTACTCAAACCATTACCTCCCCCACAAGGACCAACAAACTCAATAACAAGGAATGCACCTCAGACTGGATTCTCATAAATAGTCATCAACAAACTTACAAGGTAATCATCCCTGATGATGTAAGTGACCACTCAGTCACTTTCATAATCAGATATAAGATTGACATTCCTAGCCCAACCACCTATAGGACAATAAGGAGCAACAAAAATTTTAACCCTGACATCATCCAAAATGATCTTAGGGCATGTGATTGGTCAGCTCTGAAACATCTACCGCTGGAGGAAGCAGTAAAATACTTTAATACTAAATTCCTAGCCATTTTAGACTACCATGCACCAACACATTCAATTAGACCTAGGATTAAACCTGCCCTATGGCTCTCAAAAGCAACCAAACAAAAAATCCTCCTTAGAAATAAAGTCTGGGCCAAGAGGCGTACTACTAAAAGCCCTGCAGATCAATTAAAATTTAGACAGCTAAGAAATGATACAAAAAAAGCCATACTGTTGGGTAAAAGAAACGTTTACTTTCAACTCCAACAAACTCATTAAAACAAACCTCAAAAGTTCTGGGCAGTCATTAACAAACTCTTATACCCAGGTCGTTCCATCACACGAACCCCATTAGGCACTGACCACGATAATCCCAAACAAATTGCCAGTACCTTTAACACTTTCTTTACAGAGACCATTCAATCTCTTGCCAATCAACTATCTCCTGACAGCTCATCTCTGACTACTATATCCAGCTCACCCCCCTCATTTCACCTTCAACCTGTTCCTACACCTCTTGTCTGTATCCTTATTCAAAAACTTAAACTAACCACCCCTCAGCTGATCTACTACCTGCAGAATATCTGCAAAAAGCTGCAAAAACTATAGCCTATCCCATTTCCGTCCTGATTAATAGAACTATAACTGAAGGAACTATCCCATTTATTTGGAAATTTTCACATATTATCCCCCTGCATAAAGGTGGTAACTCCAACAAATTATCAAACTATAGACCCATAGCTATATTATCTCCTCTGGCAAAAATCATAGGGAAATGCATTCATAGACAACTGTTAAACTACCTATTCCAAAACAACTTACTAGCTAACTGTCAACACAATTTTAGGCCATTTCACAGCACCACCTCTGCTCTCTTATCTTTCTCTGACTGTATTAACAAAAATCGCAATAATAACACTTTTCCTCAGCCCTCTTTATTGATCTCTCTAAAGACTTTGATATGGTTAACCACCAGCTACTCATAAACATACTCAAAAACCTTTCACTAGATGCACTGGCTATACAATGGTTTCAGTCCTACTTAAACAATAGATAGCAGGCTGTACTATGGGAGAACAATTTATCTATCCACGTCCCCATTGCCCTTGGTGTCCCTCAAGGCTCCATATTAGGCCCTCTCCTATTTTCTATTTTTATTAATGACCTACATTTGGTAATACCTCAAGCTACCTGTATTCAATATGCAGACGATTCCACGTTAATATGCTCAGCCACTTCTCCATCTGACCTACAGGCCCTAACCCAAAATGTGTTTAATACAGTTGAAAAATGGCTTCTACACCATTGCCTCATCTTGAACCCCCAAAAAACAAAACTCTTACTATTCACTCCCACCCGTAGGGCCTCCCCACTTAATTTTACTGTTATATCAAACAATGGTACTATCATATCTCCTGATCCCACTACAAAACCTCTAGGGGTATTAATTGATAACAACCTTAACTTTGATACTCATATTAACAGTACTATATAAACAGTCAACAAAAAACTAGGCTCCCTTCATAGGATCAAACCCTTTCTGACTCCATTAGCCAGGACAACTATTGCTCATACCCATTTAATCTCTACTCTCCTCAATGCCTCCCCTATATATATACTAATCTGTGGAAAAACAACCTTAACAAACTGTCTCTCCTACAACAATATTGCCAGATTTGCCACTGGCTCTGCTTTCAGAACCCCATCATTGTCATAATCTTGAACACCTAGGATGGCTAGAGTTGCCAAACCTACTACTATTTAACCAATTAACAGTCGCCCACAAGATCCTGTATCAACCTACTAATACTCCAATACTTACCAACCTTATTACCTTCTACAATAACCTTAAGACCCTATGCTTGTCAAATAAACTGCTTGTACAAATAGGTAAAACCAACAATATGGCTGATGACTCTTTGTTCTCTAATACCGTGGGCAAAACTTGGAACTCACTTCCCAGTGACCTGACCTCACTTTCCTCAATAATACTATTCAAAAACAAACTGAAACTGTACCTTAAAACACATTGGTTATGCCCTTGTGCTAACCCTGACTAACTTCCTCACTTATCATTGGGTACTTACTACTATTCCTGTACTAATCTAGTTCCTTTTCTGTTAACCATAAAGAGAGTGTGCTTTTATACATTAATTGAATGTCAGTATAAATATCTTCTTATAACTATCCAAATATAACATGCATAAAGATCCTTTAAGCAGCAATGTAAGGAAATGTAAATAATTTCTAAAATCTGTAATGCACCTGCATTTGTAAAAACTGTCATATAATATAAATAATACTGTGTTTTTGGAGCTTTTCTCCCCGGGCCTCTACTGAAAATGGACATATATCCAGCTGGACTACCCCGGTCAACAAATGTAAAATAAAATAAATAAATAAATAAAATACATTTTCTATAGTTTGTATATATATATATCAGTAGTGTCCAACCCGCGGGCCGCGGGCCGCATGCGGCCCTCAGACCTCTTCCATGCAGCCCGCGACCCTTAAATTAAAATTTTACTTTTTTTCCATTTTTTTTAAATGCTTGCGCCCTTTCGCTGGTGTGCGCATGTGCCAAAGCACCCTCCCATTAGTTTTCGCGACGATAGATGTATTTGCGGCAAAGAAGAGCTGACTTGCGTCCTTTAGCTGTTGTGCGCATGCGCAAAAAGCACCCTTCCATTCGTTTTCGCGCCGATAGATGTATTCGCGGCAAAGAAGAGCTGAAGGAAGACGAGACCATTGCGCCAAAGAAAAGCTGACAGAGAGAGAGAGGGACTTGTCATTTTTACACCGACTACTACACCAGGTAAGCTAAGAAATTCGGGAGGAAATAAGAAAAGTGGTCCAGTGTCTAGTCTAAAGCTACCTAGTAGTCATGCAGGAATTCTTCTGTTTCTTCTCTTTGCCTGACCATTTGCTTCATGTACGCTTGAAGTATTCCATCAAATTTCGAAGCAAACCTTCAACAGTTTTAAAAATATTTTTAATCTCTGCTACATTTAATCTAGGTCTTTGGGCCCTATGCCTGCAGACTATGAAGCCTCCCTGTACTGCACTTCAGCTTATCCATTTCCTAATACTAGGGAGTTACCTACCAGAAATACAAAGGTGCAATCCATATGGGGGACATCATAGAGGTAAACTTGAGGATTCTTTGTATGCTGATAGACATCCTGGATATAAGGATATATGTAATGACCCTAACATCATCTTCTGTGTTGGGGTACAAGCTACTCTTTTCACAGTGAAAGTTGACCATGCCTTTCCCTAACATGTGCACACTTGCATACTCTCACTGTGAAGGCTAGCCCTAGCCAGTGGACTGGAGAAACAAAAGCACATATGCCTCACTACCTATTCTCTGAGGCATTACCCTGCCATCTTTCCCAGGATAAGTATGCCCATACTGTTTTGCAAATTCTGTCAAGCTCCCAATCTGCTAATTGAACTTGGCACATGGGTTATAGCCTTCTGTGTCACAACAGCTGGCTAATCTCAACACTTTTATAGTTTCTAGGTACAAGTTGTGTTAACCCCATGACCACCTTTGTGCATTTGTCTGCTCATTCCTTCCTTATAATACTGGGATTTTACCATACAATGCCTTTCTTCGTTTATCAGCTGAAAGACCGTACCTTTGCAGTTACATGATTCAGAAAACAAATTGAAAATTCTCTTTTTATTGTATTTTTAATTGTTCTAATACCTTGCTGTACAGATTGACTGAAGGAGGCATCTGACTTCATTAGCCATTACACATGCATCCCAAGCTGACAATATTGTAGCGGATCAGGCAAAATAGGACAAATCATATTTTTATTTCAATATACATATTCATTCAGTACTCTTCAGTACCAGAGAACTTAGCACTTCAAATCAGAAACCACTATTTTAGAGCCATTACTGTGATAGCTTGTTTGCAAACAAACAAACTGTGATAGCTATTGTTATGCAGTACATGGAGTGCTATGATTAGGAAAAAGTGTAGGTTTATACTATTAACAAGCTTTTGCTAAGCACACCTCACAATTGATAAGCTCTATAGAGCAGACTGCAAGAGAGATTTTGACAGTTTTGCAGAGTGTTCACCAGGCTTCAGGATTTAAAGATAGTGAGTAGCTTTCTGTATTTATTTTGGAATGATCAGCTATGATATGATGAACCTTAGTTTGCGAGGTTTGTTCCCAGATGCTGGAGCCCCACAATGAATGGGTTTCTTAGTCTTCTTTTTCTTTTTAACGTAGTATATTTGACGTGCTATACACATCGTCTTGCAGTTACTGGTTGCTTTTGAAAAGTGCAAGTGTATGTAAGATAGTTTCATAAAATGGACCTATTCTCTGTCACATTATGGTGCAAAGCAAGCTTACTATACAAGTATGTGCAACGTGGGTGTTGAGCTGTAGAACTCTGGTTTAAAAAAATACAAATTATGTTATTGTAAGTAGTGTTATCAAAATTTTGAAAAAATTTGTATGCAAATAGTAAGTTGGAATACATTCAAGCAGAACAGCATAATCTCAACCTCTAGTCTCCCAGACAGGGAACAGACAAATACATTTGCTAAGGGGTTTAGACCAGGAAACTTACATTGTGATTAAAATGTTTTGTTTGCTTACAGTATTCATTCTTAAAAAAAATACTAAATTGGATGTCTACTTAAAAATCTTAACTGTGAATGTATGGTAAACTCTTTCCTTGTGGAAAAAGAAATTTTTATAAGGCAAAATGAGATACAGTTGAGGGGTATGTTGCAGAGTCAGCTGTATCCGAGAAAACATCTCCACTTTTTTCTCATTAAGCATGTAACTTCAAAGTTATATCACCAGTGCATTGTCTTTTGGCTTAACCTTAACGGATCACAATCAAACCTGGAAAAGAGGACCACTCACAGAACTTCAAGAAAGTGCTCCCTTTTCATTTCATATAGTATTCACAGTTAAGTGGTTTAATGTTCCAAATGACTTTGACAGGTTTTACTGAGTGTTTTGATGGGAGGTTGGCTTAGTTAGTGGTTAAGCTGTTTACCTTACAGCTAAAATGGTGCAGGGATTGATTTTCACAGTGGATAATTGGCTAGGCTTAAAATGGCCCATACAAGTGCAGCTAGTCTAGTACTAATCTATGAACCTATGAACCTATAAGTATGTTGTAGTAATCTATACATTAAAGAAGATTTTGGAAAGGTTATTCAGCTCACTTATTTGAGTCCTTCATGGTATAACTATTTTTACTTTTTACAACATTATCTCCCAATCTGCCACATGAAGTGTCTGATAATTTCCCTGTTAAGCAGAAGTACAGTCTGTCGTACTCCACCATTGAGGTGTTTTTTTTTTAATATACACATGACCTGGAAATCTGTGAATGCAAGTACTTAGGTGTTCAGTACAATGATTACTGCTGTAGAATCAGCATGAGGTGAATGGGATAATATATAGATGGGCAATCGTGTTCTGGTCAGATGTGAAAGTTCATTGCATGCCCATTGAAGGCACATGATTACCTCTCCACAACGTGGTCATCAGCAGGAATTGTGGCAGTAAATGAGAGCATAACCACATATCTTTATTACTGTGAAATAAATCTTCATCTTTGTCATTCCATCAGTTTGCTGCTTATTTAACTGACCATTTCAGCTATTTATGATTCATAAAGACAGTTTGTTTTCTACTGGTTGCAGTGACTGTTACAAGCAAGTTGTTGGCTGATTACATTCCTAGATGTTTTTGTAAGAGATGCTGCTTCCTTAAAGGTTACAATTTGTATTCTGTGGCTTTCCGAAAGATTATACTGTCCAGATGACCCATGAAAATAAAGTCGTTTAAAGAACAATGCAACCTTCTGCCCTTAACGTTGGGGTCATCTGACTTTACATTTGTGGGAGGTATCTGTAAGAAAATTATACTCTCTTTATCATCTTCCACAGAGAAGGGAAAAACAGAGAGAGTCTTCTATGACTGAAAAAGCATAAAGCATAAAAGTGAAAGAAGATATACATTATGGGAGACAGCATCAAACTGGTATAGATGTCAGAGACTGTGGTGACCCAGCCAGAGATCATACAGAGGCCTTCTTCCCGTATGCCACAGAGAGTATAGTTTTCCTCCTTCTGTCTCAAGTGAGGTTGACTTCTGCCTCATTTAAAGTATTTTTTTTTTTATTATAACACAGATTCTTAGCAGGAAATTTGGTTACTAAACTGATGACATTAATAGATGAATTCACAAATGCATACATATCAGACTCTCAGGCCTATGCTAGATCCTCAGTGTCCAGAATCTCTGTTTTGGAAAATGCCATGCCTCAGTTGAGTTTCATTTTTCAGGACTCCATAGCAAGTAGTTAAGATTTACCAGACTATAACATGATTTACCATTACAGTGAATATGAACTCACCAAATTCCTGTTCTACCTGTTCAAAGCTGTTAAAGTCTTTTGTTATGCTATTATCCAATGTTCAGATGTCTTTACAAAGGATACCAAGTAGGTACTCTGGTATACTTTCTTGTGAAAAAGTACTGGATAATAGATATCCTAGGCTTGGATGTCAGTTAGTGAATTCTATCCATGTGGAAACTTGTGAATTTTAAGGCTATGCTTCCTGTTTCCTTGATCCTTCCCATCTCTTAAGGGTATATGTAGACACACATACACACACACACACACACACACACACACACACACACACACACACACACACACACACACACGTTGGGCACTCTGCAAATTTGGGCCTTCACTTAAGCACATGTAGTATAGCAACAGGGGATATCCTCAAGCTAAATGAGAAATAGGCTGAAAGCATTGCTGATGTCTGAGATGAGATTTGTGTATGTCGCCCCACACACTTTACACACACACACACACACTTACACACACTTACACACACTCACACTTTGAGATTTGATTTATATACAAATACACACACTTTGAAATTTGATTTATATAACACACACACTTTGAGATTTGATTTGATTTGATTTATATAAAAACACAGAGACACA